>NW_027249003.1:300000-463573 GCF_019359855.2 Lolium perenne
GTATGCAAAAAACACAAGTTTTTTTTTTGTTTTTACTGTTCGGTTTTGCATGGGCTATTTCATCCCGATGCTATCCAGGTCCTAGACGCCCCAGATACGGATGTCTACGATAGGGTGTTGGTGTCACATTAGAGAAGATACGGTGACGAAATTGATTATAGGCATCATCTAGAAGAGGGAAGTAGTTAAGAGTAACAACATGAATAAGAACAAGCTCCGATTGAGGCCGTTTAGAAAGCATTGAAAATCTCTTTGGGATCTAAGATGAAATTACTTCACTTTCTCACGATCTATATAAATTTTAGTGTACGCACACATCCCCTCACACGTGTTGAAACTCTCGACCCCCAAAACGACTAACCCAAAGTAACAAACAAGTATGCAAAAAACACAAGTTTTTTTTTTGTTTTTACTGTTCGGTTTTGCATGGGCTATTTCATCCCGATGCTATCCAGGTCCTAGACGCCCCTGATACGGATGTCTACGATAGGGTGTTGGTGTCACATTAGAGAAGATACGGTGACGAAATTGATTATAGGCATCATCTAGAAGAGGGAAGTAGTTAAGAGTAACAACATGAATAAGAACAAGCTCCGATTGAGGCCGTTTAGAAAGCATTGAAAATCTCTTTGGGATCTAAGATGAAATTACTTCACTTTCTCACGATCTATATAAATTTTAGTGTACGCACACATCCCCTCACACGTGTTGAAACTCTCGACCCCCAAAACGACTAACCCAAAGTAACAAACAAGTATGCAAAAAACACAAGTTTTTTTTGTTTTTACTGTTTGGTTTTGCATGGGTTATTTCATCCCGATGCTATCCAGGTCCTAGACGCCCCAGATACGGATATCTACGATAGGGTGTTGGTGTCACATTAGAGAAGATACGGTGACGAAATTGATTATAGGCATCATCTAGAAGAGGGAAGTAGTTAAGAGTAACAACATGAATAAGAACAAGCTCCGATTGAGGCCGTTTAGAAAGCATTGCAAATCTCTTTGGGATCTAAGATGAAATTACTTCACTTTCTCACGATCTATATAAATTTTAGTGTACGCACACATCCCCTCACACGTGTTGAAACTCTCGACCCCCAAAATGACTAACCCAAAGTAACAAACAAGTATGCAAAAAACACAAGTTTTTTTTTTGTTTTTACTGTTCGGTTTTGCATTGGTTATTTCATCCCGATGCTATCCAGGTCCTAGACGCCCCAGATACGGATGTCTACGACAGGGTGTTGGTGTCACACTAGAGAAGATACGGTGACGAAATTGATTATATGCATCATCTAGAAGAGGGAAGTAGTTAAGAGTAACAACATGAATAAGAACAAGCTCCGATTGAGGCCGTTTAGAAAGCATTGAAAATCTCTTTGGGATCTAAGATGAAATTACTTCACTTTCTCACGATCTATATAAATTTTAGTGTACGCACACATCCCCTCACACGTGTTGAAACTCTCGACCCCCAAAATGACTAACCCAAAGTAACAAACAAGTATGCAAAAAAAACAAGTTTTTTTTGTTTTTACTGTTCGGTTTTGCATGGGCTATTTCATCCCGATGCTATCCAGGTCCTAGACGCCCGAGATACGGATGTCTACGATAGGGTGTTGGTGTCACATTAGAGAAGATACGGTGACGAAATTGATTATAGGCATCATCTAGAAGAGGGAAGTAGTTAAGAGTAACAACATGAATAAGAACAAGCTCCGATTGAGGCCGTTTAGAAAGCATTGAAAATCTCTTTGGGATCTAAGATGAAATTACTTCACTTTCTGACGACTAACCCAAAGTAACAAACAAGTATGCAAAAAACACAAGTTTTTTTTTGTTTTTACTGTTCTGTTTTGCATGGGTTATTTCATCCCGATGCTATCCAGGTCCTAGACGCCCCAGATACGGATGTCTACGATAGGGTGTTGGTGTCACATTAGAGAAGATACGGTGACGAAATTGATTATAGGCATCATCTAGAAGAGGGAAGTAGTTAAGAGTAACAACATGAATAAGAACAAGCTCCGATTGAGGCCGTTTAGAAAGCATTGAAAATCTCTTTGGGATCTAAGATGAAATTACTTCACTTTCTCACGATCTATATAAATTTTAGTGTACGCACACATCCCCTCACACGTGTTGAAACTCTCGACCCCCAAAACGACTAACCCAAAGTAACAAACAAGTATGCAAAAAACACAAGTTTTTTTTGTTTTTACTGTTCGGTTTTGCATGGGTTATTTCATCCCGATGCTATCCAGGTCCTAGACGCCCCTGATACGGATGTCTACGATAGGGTGTTGGTGTCACATTAGAGAAGATATGGTAACTAAATTGATTATAGGCATCATCTAGAAGAGGGAAGTAGTTAAGAGTAACAACATGAATAAGAACAAGCTCCGATTGAGGCCGTTTAGAAAGCATTGAAAATCTCTTTGGGATCTAAGATGAAATTACTTCACTTTCTCACGATCTATATAAATTTTAGTGTACGCACACATCCCCTCACACGTGTTGAAACTCTCGACCCCCAAAACGACTAACCCAAAGTAACAAAGAAGTATGCAAAAAACACAAGTTTTTTTTTTGTTTTTACTGTTCGGTTTTGCATGGGCTATTTCATCCCGATGCTATCCAGGTCCTAGACGCCCCAGATACGGATGTCTACGATAGGGTGTTGGTGTCACATTAGAGAAGATACGGTGACGAAATTGATTATAGGCATCATCTAGAAGAGGGAAGTAGTTAAGAGTAACAACATGAATAAGAACAAGCTCCGATTGAGGCCGTTTAGAAAGCATTGAAAATCTCTTTGGGATCTAAGATGAAATTACTTCACTTTCTCACGATCTATATAAATTTTAGTGTACGCACACATCCCCTCACACGTGTTGAAACTCTCGACCCCCAAAACGACTAACCCAAAGTAACAAACAAGTATGCAAAAAACACAAGTTTTTTTTGTTTTTACTGTTCGGTTTTGCATGGGTTATTTCATCCCGATGCTATCCAGGTCCTAGACGCCCCAGATACGGATGTCTACGATAGGGTGTTGGTGTCACATTAGAGAAGATACGGTGACGAAATTGATTATAGGCATCATCTAGAAGAGGGAAGTAGTTAAGAGTAACAACATGAATAAGAACAAGCTCCGATTGAGGCCGTTTAGAAAGCATTGAAAATCTCTTTGGGATCTAAGATGAAATTACTTCACTTTCTCACAATCTATATAAATTTTAGTGTACGCACACATCCCCTCACACGTGTTGAAACTCTCGACACCCAAAACGACTAACCCAAAGTAACAAACAAGTATGCAAAAAACACAAGTTTTTTTTGTTTTTACTGTTCGGTTTTGCATGGGTTATTTCATCCCGATGCTATCCAGGTCCTAGACGCCCCTGATACGGATGTCTACGATAGGGTGTTGGTGTCACATTAGAGAAGATACGGTAACTAAATTGATTATAGGCATCATCTAGAAGAGGGAAGTAGTTAAGAGTAACAACATGAATAAGAACAAGCTCCGATTGAGGCCGTTTAGAAAGCATTGAAAATCTCTTTGGGATCTAAGATGAAATTACTTCACTTTCTCACGATCCATATAAATTTTAGTGTACGCACACATCCCCTCACACGTGTTGAAACTCTCGACTCCCAAAACGACTAACCCAAAGTAACAAAGAAGTATGCAAAAAACACAAGTTTTTTTTTTGTTTTTACTGTTCGGTTTTGCATGGGCTATTTCATCCCGATGCTATCCATGCCCTAGACGCCCCAGATACGGATGTCTACGATAGGGTGTTGGTGTCACATTAGAGAAGATACGGTGACGAAATTGATTATAGGCATCATCTAGAAGAGGGAAGTAGTTAAGAGTAACAACATGAATAAGAACAAGCTCCGATTGAGGCCGTTTAGAAAGCATTGAAAATCTCTTTGGGATCTAAGATGAAATTACTTCACTTTCTCACGATCTATATAAATTTTAGTGTACGCACACATCCCCTCACACGTGTTGAAACTCTCGACCCCCAAAACGACTAACCCAAAGTAACAAACAAGTATGCAAAAAACACAAGTTTTTTTTGTTTTTACTGTTCGGTTTTGCATGGGTTATTTCATCCCGATGCTATCCAGGTCCTAGACGCCCCAGATACGGATGTCTACGATAGGGTGTTGGTGTCACATTAGAGAAGATACGGTGACGAAATTGATTATAGGCATCATCTAGAAGAGGGAAGTAGTTAAGAGTAACGACATGAATAAGAACAAGCTCCGATTGAGGCCGTTTAGAAAGCATTGAAAATCTCTTTGGGATCTAAGATGAAATTACTTCACTTTCTCACGATCTATATAAATTTTAGTGTACGCACACATCCCCTCACACGTGTTGAAACTCTCGACCCCCAAAATGACTAACCCAAAGTAACAAACAACTATGCAAAAAACACAAGTTTTTTTTTTGTTTTTACTGTTCGGTTTTGCATGGGTTATTTCATCCCGATGCTATCCAGGTCCTAGACGCCCTAGATATGGATGTCTACGATAGGGTGTTGGTGTCACATTAGAGAAGATACGGTGACGAAATTGATTATAGGCATCATCTAGAAGAGGGAAGTAGTTAAGAGTAACAACATGAATAAGAACAAGCTCCGATTGAGGCCGTTTAGAAAGCATTGAAAATCTCTTTGGGATCTAAGATGAAATTACTTCACTTTCTCACGATCTATATAAATTTTAGTGTACGCACACATCCCCTCACACGTGTTGAAACTCTCGACCCCCAAAACGACTAACCCAAAGTAACAAACAAGTATGCAAAAAACACAAGTTTTTTTGTTTTTACTGTTCGGTTTTGCATGGGTTATTTCATCCCGATGCTATCCAGGTCCTAGATGCCCCTGATACGGATGTCTACGATAGGGTGTTGGTGTCACATTAGAGAAGATACGGTGACGAAATTGATTATAGGCATCATCTAGAAGAGGGAAGTAGTTAAGAGTAACAACATGAATAAGAACAAGCTCCGATTGAGGCCGTTTAGAAAGCATTGAAAATCTCTTTGGGATCTAAGATGAAATTACTTCACTTTCTCACGATCTATATAAATTTTAGTGTACGCACACATCCCCTCACACGTGTTGAAACTCTCGACCCCCAAAACGACTAACCCAAAGTAACAAACAAGTATGCAAAAAACACAAGTTTTTTTTTTGTTTTTACTGTTCGGTTTTGCATGGGCTATTTCATCCCGATGCTATCCAGGTCCTAGACGCCCCAGATACGGATGTCTACGATAGGGTGTTGGTGTCACATTAGAGAAGATACGGTGACGAAATTGATTATAGGCATCATCTAGAAGAGGGAAGTAGTTAAGAGTAACAACATGAATAAGAACAAGCTCCGATTGAGGCCGTTTAGAAAGCATTGAAAATCTCTTTGGGATCTAAGATGAAATTACTTCACTTTCTCACGATCTATATAAATTTTAGTGTACGCACACATCCCCTCACACGTGTTGAAACTCTCGACCCCCAAAACGACTAACCCAAAGTAACAAACAAGTATGCAAAAAACACAAGTTTTTTTGTTTTTACTGTTCGGTTTTGCATGGGTTATTTCATCCCGATGCTATCCAGGTCCTAGACGCCCCAGATACGGATGTCTACGATAGGGTGTTGGTATCACATTAGAGAAGATACGGTGACGAAATTGATTATAGGCATCATCTAGAAGAGGGAAGTAGTTAAGAGTAACAACATGAATAAGAACAAGCTCCGATTGAGGCCGTTTAGAAAGCATTGAAAATCTCTTTGGGATCTAAGATGAAATTACTTCACTTTCTCACGATCTATATAAATTTTAGTGTACGCACACATCCCCTCACACGTGTTGAAACTCTCGACCCCCAAAATGACTAACCCAAAGTAACAAACAAGTATGCAAAAAACACAAGTTTTTTTTTTGTTTTTACTGTTCGGTTTTGCATGGGTTATTTCATCCCGATGCTATCCAGGTCCTAGACGCCCTAGATATGGATGTCTACGATATGGTGTTGGTGTCACATTAGAGAAGATACGGTGACGAAATTGATTATAGGCATCATCTAGAAGAGGGAAGTAGTTAAGAGTAACAACATGAATAAGAACAAGCTCCGATTGAGGCCGTTTAGAAAGCATTGAAAATCTCTTTGGGATCTAAGATGAAATTACTTCACTTTCTCACGATCTATATAAATTTTAGTGTACGCACACATCCCCTCACACGTGTTGAAACTCTCGACCCCCAAAATGACTAACCCAAACTAACAAACAAGTATGCAAAAAAACAAGTTTTTTTTGTTTTTACTGTTCGGTTTTGCATGGGCTATTTCATCCCGATGCTATCCAGGTCCTAGACGCCCCTGATAAGGATGTCTACGATAGGGTGTTGGTGTCACATTAGAGAAGATACGGTGACGAAATTGATTATAGGCATCATCTAGAAGAGGGAAGTAGTTAAGAGTAACAACATGAATAAGAACAAGCTCCGATTGAGGCCGTTTAGAAAGCATTGAAAATCTCTTTGGGATCTAAGATGAAATTACTTCACTTTCTCACGACTAACCCAAAGTAACAAACAAGTATGCAAAAAAGACAAGTTTTTTTTTGTTTTTACTGTTCGGTTTTGCATGGGTTATTTCATCCCGATGCTATCCAGGTCCTAGATGCCCCAGATACGGATGTCTACGATAGGGTGTTGGTGTCACATTAGAGAAGATACGGTGACGAAATTGATTATAGGCATCATCTAGAAGAGGGAAGTAGTTAAGAGTAACAACATGAATAAGAACAAGCTCCGATTGAGGCCGTTTAGAAAGCATTGAAAATCTCTTTCGGATCTAAGATGAAATTACTTCACTTTCTCACGATCTATATAAATTTTAGTGTACGCACACATCCCCTCACACGTGTTGAAACTCTCGACCCCCAAAACGACTAACCCAAAGTAACAAACAAGTATGCAAAAAACACAAGTTTTTTTTGTTTTTACTGTTCGGTTTTGCATGGGTTATTTCATCCCGATGCTATCCAGGTCCTAGACGCCCCAGATACGGATGTCTACGATAGGGTGTTGGTGTCACATTAGAGAAGATACGGTGACGAAATTGATTATAGGCATCATCTAGAAGAGGGAAGTAGTTAAGAGTAACGACATGAATAAGAACAAGCTCCGATTGAGGCCGTTTAGAAAGCATTGAAAATCTCTTTGGGATCTAAGATGAAATTACTTCACTTTCTCACGATCTATATAAATTTTAGTGTACGCACACATCCCCTCACACGTGTTGAAACTCTCGACCCCCAAAATGACTAACCCAAAGTAACAAACAACTATGCAAAAAACACAAGTTTTTTTTTTGTTTTTACTGTTCGGTTTTGCATGGGTTATTTCATCCCGATGCTATCCAGGTCCTAGACGCCCTAGATATGGATGTCTACGATAGGGTGTTGGTGTCACATTAGAGAAGATACGGTGACGAAATTGATTATAGGCATCATCTAGAAGAGGGAAGTAGTTAAGAGTAACAACATGAATAAGAACAAGCTCCGATTGAGGCCGTTTAGAAAGCATTGAAAATCTCTTTGGGATCTAAGATGAAATTACTTCACTTTCTCACGATCTATATAAATTTTAGTGTACGCACACATCCCCTCACACGTGTTGAAACTCTCGACCCCCAAAACGACTAACCCAAAGTAACAAACAAGTATGCAAAAAACACAAGTTTTTTTGTTTTTACTGTTCGGTTTTGCATGGGTTATTTCATCCCGATGCTATCCAGGTCCTAGACGCCCCTGATACGGATGTTTACGATAGGGTGTTGGTGTCACATTAGAGAAGATACGGTGACGAAATTGATTATAGGCATCATCTAGAAGAGGGAAGTAGTTAAGAGTAACAACATGAATAAGAACAAGCTCCGATTGAGGCCGTTTAGAAAGCATTGAAAATCTCTTTGGGATCTAAGATGAAATTACTTCACTTTCTCACGATCTATATAAATTTTAGTGTACGCACACATCCCCTCACACGTGTTGAAACTCTCGACCCCCAAAACGACTAACCCAAAGTAACAAACAAGTATGCAAAAAACACAAGTTTTTTTTTTGTTTTTACTGTTCGGTTTTGCATGGGCTATTTCATCCCGATGCTATCCAGGTCCTAGACGCCCCTGATACGGATGTCTACGATAGGGTGTTGGTGTCACATTAGAGAAGATACGGTGACGAAATTGATTATAGGCATCATCTAGAAGAGGGAAGTAGTTAAGAGTAACAACATGAATAAGAACAGGCTCCGATTGAGGCCGTTTAGAAAGCATTGAAAATCTCTTTGGGATCTAAGATGAAATTACTTCACTTTCTCACGATCTATATAAATTTTAGTGTACGCACACATCCCCTCACACGTGTTGAAACTCTCGACCCCCAAAATGACTAACCCAAAGTAACAAACAAGTATGCAAAAAACACAAGTTTTTTTTGTTTTTACTGTTCGGTTTTGCATGGGTTATTTCATCCCGATGCTATCCAGGTCCTAGACGCCCCAGATACGGATGTCTACGATAGGGTGTTGGTATCACATTAGAGAAGATACGGTGACGAAATTGATTATAGGCATCATCTAGAAGAGGGAAGTAGTTAAGAGTAACAACATGAATAAGAACAAGCTCCGATTGAGGCCGTTTAGAAAGCATTGAAAATCTCTTTGGGATCTAAGATGAAATTACTTCACTTTCTCATGATCTATATAAATTTTAGTGTACGCACACATCCCCTCACACGTGTTGAAACTCTCGACCCCCAAAATGACTAACCCAAAGTAACAAACAAGTATGCAAAAAACACAAGTTTTTTTTTTGTTTTTACTGTTCGGTTTTGCATGGGTTATTTCATCCCGATGCTATCCAGGTCCTAGACGCCCTAGATACGGATGTCTACGATATGGTGTTGGTGTCACATTAGAGAAGATACGGTGACGAAATTGATTATATGCATCATCTAGAAGAGGGAAGTAGTTAAGAGTAACAACATGAATAAGAACAAGCTCCGATTGAGGCCGTTTAGAAAGCATTGAAAATCTCTTTGGGATCTAAGATGAAATTACTTCACTTTCTCACGATCTATATAAATTTTAGTGTACGCACACATCCCCTCACACGTGTTGAAACTCTCGACCCCCAAAATGACTAACCCAAACTAACAAACAAGTATGCAAAAAAAACAAGTTTTTTTTGTTTTTACTGTTCGGTTTTGCATGGGCTATTTCATCCCGATGCTATCCAGGTCCTAGACGCCCCTGATACGGATGTCTACGATAGGGTGTTGGTGTCACATTAGAGAAGATACGGTGACGAAATTGATTATAGGCATCATCTAGAAGAGGGAAGTAGTTAAGAGTAACAACATGAATAAGAACAAGCTCCGATTGAGGCCGTTTAGAAAGCATTGAAAATCTCTTTGGGATCTAAGATGAAATTACTTCACTTTCTCACGACTAACCCAAAGTAACAAACAAGTATGCAAAAAACACAAGTTTTTTTTTTGTTTTTACTGTTCGGTTTTGCATGGGTTATTTCATCCCGATGCTATCCAGGTCCTAGATGCCCCAGATACGGATGTCTACGATAGGGTGTTGGTGTCACATTAGAGAAGATACGGTGACGAAATTGATTATAGGCATCATCTAGAAGAGGGAAGTAGTTAAGAGTAACAACATGAATAAGAACAAGCTCCGATTGAGGCCGTTTAGAAAGCATTGAAAATCTCTTTCGGATCTAAGATGAAATTACTTCACTTTCTCACGATCTATATAAATTTTAGTGTACGCACACATCCCCTCACATGTGTTGAAACTCTCGACCCCCAAAACGACTAACCCAAAGTAACAAACAAGTATGCAAAAAACACAAGTTTTTTTGTTTTTACTGTTCGGTTTTGCATGGGTTATTTCATCCCGATGCTATCCAGGTCCTAGACGCCCCTGATACGGATGTCTACGATAGGGTGTTGGTGTCACATTAGAGAAGATACGGTGACAAAATTGATTATAGGCATCATCTAGAAGAGAGAAGTAGTTAAGAGTAACAACATGAATAAGAACAAGCTCCGATTGAGGCCGTTTAGAAAGCATTGAAAATCTCTTTGGGTCTAAGATGAAATTACTTCACTTTCTCACGATCTATATAAATTTTAGTGTACGCACACATCCCCTCACACGTGTTGAAACTCTCGACCCCCAAAACGACTAACCCAAAGTAACAAACAAGTATGCAAAAAACACAAGTTTTTTTTTTGTTTTTACTGTTCGGTTTTGCATGGGCTATTTCATCCCGATGCTATCCAGGTCCTAGACGCCCCAGATACGGATGTCTATGATAGGGTGTTGGTGTCACATTAGAGAAGATACGGTGACGAAATTGATTATAGGCATCATCTAGAAGAGGGAAGTAGTTAAGAGTAACAACATGAATAAGAACAAGCTCCGATTGAGGCCGTTTAGAAAGCATTGAAAATCTCTTTGGGATCTAAGATGAAATTACTTCACTTTCTCACGATCTATATAAATTTTAGTGTACGCACACATCCCCTCACACGTGTTGAAACTCTCGACCCCCAAAACGACTAACCCAAAGTAACAAACAAGTATGCAAAAAACACAAGTTTTTTTGTTTTTACTGTTCGGTTCTGCATGGGCTATTTCATCCCGATGCTATCCAGGTCCTAGACGCCCCAGATACGGATGTCTACGATAGGGTGTTGGTGTCACATTAGAGAAGATACGGTGACAAAATTGATTATAGGCATCATCTAGAAGAGGGAAGTAGTTAAGAGTAACAACATGAATAAGAACAAGCTCCGATTGAGGCCGTTTAGAAAGCATTGAAAATCTCTTTGGGATCTAAGATGAAATTACTTCACTTTCTCACGATCTATATAAATTTTAGTGTACGCACACATCCCCTCACACGTGTTGAAACTCTCGACCCCCAAAATGACTAACCCAAAGTAACAAACAAGTATGCAAAAAAAACAAGTTTTTTTGTTTTTACTGTTCGGTTTTGCATGGGCTATTTCATCCCGATGCTATCCAGGTCCTAGACGCCCAGATACGGATGTCTACGATAGGGTGTTGGTGTCACATTAGAGAAGATACGGTGACGAAATTGATTATAGGCATCATCTAGAAGAGGGAAGTAGTTAAGAGTAACAACATGAATAAGAACAAGCTCCGATTGAGGCCGTTTAGAAAGCATTGAAAATCTCTGTGGGATCTAAAATGAAATTACTTCACTTTCTCACGATCTATATAAATAGCCCATGCAAAACCGAACAGTAAAAACAAAAAAAACTTGTTTTTTTTGCATACTTGTTTGTTACTTTGGGTTAGTCATTTTGGGGGTCGAGAGTTTCAACACGTGTGAGGGGATGTGTGCGTACACTAAAATTTAAATAGATCGTGAGAAAGTGAAGTAATTTCATCTTAGATCCCAAAGAGATTTTCAATGCTTTCTAAACGGCCTCAATCGGAGCTTGTTCTTATTCATGTTGTTACTCTTAACTACTTCCCATGCAAAACCGAACAGTAAAAACAAAAAAAAAACTTGTGTTTTTTGCATACTTGTTTGTTACTTTGGGTTAGTCGTTTTGGGGGTCGAGAGTTTCAACACGTGTGAGGGGATGTGTGCGTACACTAAAATTTATATAGATCGTGAGAAAGTGAAGTAATTTCATCTTAGATCCCAAAGAGATTTTCAATGCTTTCTAAACGGCCTCAATCGGAGCTTGTTCTTATTCATGTTGTTACTCTTAACTACTTCCCTCTTCTAGATGATGCCTATAATCAATTTCGTCACCGTATCTTCTCTAATGTGACACCAACACCCTATCGTAGACATCCGTATCAGGGGCCTCTAGGACCTGGATAGCATCGGGATGAAATAGCCCATGCAAAACCGAACAGTAAAAACAAAAAAAACTTGTGTTTTTTGCATACTTGTTTGTTACTTTGGGTTAGTCATTTTGGGGGTCGAGAGTTTCAACACGTGTGAGGGGATGTGTGCGTACACTAAAATTTATATAGATCGTGAGAAAGTGAAGTAATTTCATCTTAGATCCCAAAGAGATTTTCAATGCTTTCTAAACGGCCTCAATCGGAGCTTGTTCTAATTCATGTTGTTACTCTTAACTACTTCCCTCTTCTAGATGATGCCTATAATCAATTTCGTCACCGTTTCTTCTCTAATGTGTCACCAACACCCTATCGTAGACATCCGTATCTGGGGCGTCTAGGACCTGGATAGCATCGGGATGAAATAGCCCATGCAAAACCGAACAGTAAAAACAAAAAAAACTTGTTTTTTTTGCATACTTGTTTGTTACTTTGGCTTAGTCATTTTGGGGGTCGAGAGTTTCAACACGTGTGAGGGGATGTGTGCGTACACTAAAATTTATATAGATCGTGAGAAAGTGAAGTAATTTCATCTTAGATCCCAAAGAAATTTTCAATGCTTTCTAAACGGCCTCAATCGGAGCTTGTTCTTATTCATGTTGTTACTCTTAACTACTTCCCTCTTCTAGATGATGCATATAATCAATTTCGTCACCGTATCTTCTCTAATGTGACACCAACACCCTATCGTAGACATCCGTATCTGGGGCGTCTAGGACCTGGATAGCATCGGGATGAAATAACCCATGCAAAACAGAACAGTAAAAACAAAAAAAAACTTGTGTTTTTTGCATACTTGTTTGTTACTTTGGGTTAGTCATTTTGGGGGTCGAGAGTTTCAACACGTGTGAGCGGATGTGTGCGTACATTAAAATTTATATAGATCGTGAGAAAGTGAAGTAATTTCATCTTAGATCCCAAAGAGATTTTCAATGCTTTCTAAACGGCCTCACTCGGAGCTTGTTCTTATTCATGTTGTTACTCTTAACTACTTCCCTCTTCTAGATGATGCCTACAATCAATTTCGTCACCGTATCTTCTCTAATGTGACACCAACACCCTATCGTAGACATCCGTATCTGGAGCGTCTAGGACCTGGATAGCATCAGGATGAAATAGCCCATGCAAAACCGAACAGTAAAAACAAAAAAACTTGTGTTTTTTGCATACTTGTTTGTTACTTTGGGTTAGTCATTTTGGGGGTCGAGAGTTTCAACACGTGTGAGGGGATGTGTGCGTACACTAAAATTTATATAGATCGTGAGAAAGTGAAGTAATTTCATCTTAGATCCCAAAGAGATTTTCAATGCTTTCTAAACGGCCTCAATCGGAGCTTGTTCTTATTCATGTTGTTACTCTTAACTACTTCCCTCTTCTAGATGATGCCTATAATCAATTTCGTCACCGTATCTTCTCTAATGTGACACCAACACCCTATCGTAGACATCCTTATCAGGGGCGTCTAGGACCTGGATAGCATCGGGATGAAATAGCCCATGCAAAACCGAACAGTAAAAACAAAAAAAACTTGTGTTTTTTGCATACTTGTTTGTTACTTTGGGTTAGTCGTTTTGGGGGTCGAGAGTTTCAACACGTGTGAGGGGATGTGTGCGTACATTAAAATTTATATAGATCGTGAGAAAGTGAAGTAATTTCATCTTAGATCCCAAAGAGATTTTCAATGCTTTCTAAACGGCCTCAATCGGACCTTGTTCTTATTCATGTTGTTACTCTTAACTACTTCCCTCTTCTAGATGATTCCTATAATCAATTTCGTCACCGTATCTTCTCTAATGTGACACCAACACCCTATCGTAGACATCCGTATCTGGGGCATCTAGGACCTGGATAGCATCGGGATGAAATAGCCCATGCAAAACCGAACAGTAAAAACAAATTTTTAAAAGCAGCTGAAAGGCTGCTTCCTTTCTATACGCTAATTCTTGCTTTGAAGAGATGTTCCAGACAAGGCATTCTTAAGTCCCACCTCACCTATATCCAACTTGAGGTATTCCATTGTTTATAGTATAATAAGCAGGTTTAAGCCATGGGTTCGCTTCATTGTTTCTTCCTATTTTGAGGTAGACCATGACGTGGGACTTGTGTTTTTTGCATACTTGTTTGTTACTTTGGGTTAGTCATTTTGGGGGTCGAGAGTTTCAACACGTGTGAGGGGATGTGTGCGTACACTAAAATTTATATAGATCGTGAGAAAGTGAAGTAATTTCATCTTAGATCCCAAAGAGATTTTCAATGCTTTCTAAACGGCCTCAATCGGAGCTTGTTCTTATTCATGTTGTTACTCTTAACTACTTCCCTCTTCTAGATGATGCCTATAATCAATTTCGTCACCGTATCTTCTCTAATGTGACACCAACACCCTATCGTAGACATCCGTATCAGGGGCGTCTAGGACCTGGATAGCATCGGGATGAAATAGCCCATGCAAAACCGAACAGTAAAAACAAAAAAAAACTTGTTTTTTTTGCATACTTGTTTGTTAGTTTGGGTTAGTCATTTTGGGGGTCGAGAGTTTCAACACGTGTGAGGGGATGTGTGCGTACACTAAAATTTATATAGATCGTTAGAAAGTGAAGTAATTTCATCTTAGATCCCAAAGAGATTTTCAATGCTTTCTAAACGGCCTCAATCGGAGCTTGTTCTTATTCATGTTGTTACTCTTAACTACTTCCCTCTTCTAGATGATGCCTATAATCAATTTCGTCACCGTATCTTCTCTAATGTGACACCAACACCCTATCGTAGACATCCGTATCTGGGGCGTCTAGGACCTGGATATCATCGGGATGAAATAACCCATGCAAAACCGAACAGTAAAAACAAAAAAAAAACTTGTGTTTTTTGCATACTTGTTTGTTACTTTGGGTTAGTCGTTTTGGGGGTCGAGAGTTTCAACACGTGTGAGGGGATGTGTGCGTACATTAAAATTTATATAGATCGTGAGAAAGTGAAGTAATTTCATCTTAGATCCCAAAGAGATTTTCAATGCTTTCTAAACGGCCTCAATCGGACCTTGTTCTTATTCATGTTGTTACTCTTAACTACTTCCCTCTTCTAGATGATTCCTATAATCAATTTCGTCACCGTATCTTCTCTAATGTGACACCAACACCCTATCGTAGACATCCGTATCTGGGGCGTCTAGGACCTGGATAGCATCGGGATGAAATAGCCCATGCAAAACCGAACAGTAAAAACAAATTTTTAAAAGCAGCTGAAAGGCTGCTTCCTTTCTATACGCTAATTCTTGCTTTGAAGAGATGTTCCAGACAAGGCATTCTTAAGTCCCACCTCACCTATATCCAACTTGAGGTATTCCATTGTTTATAGTATAATAAGCAGGTTTAAGCCATGGGTTCGCTTCATTGTTTCTTCCTATTTTGAGGTAGAGCATGACGTGGGACTTGTGTTTTTTGCATACTTGTTTGTTACTTTGGGTTAGTCATTTTGGGGGTCGAGAGTTTCAACACGTGTGAGGGGATGTGTGCGTACACTAAAATTTATATAGATCGTGAGAAAGTGAAGTAATTTCATCTTAGATCCCAAAGAGATTTTCAATGCTTTCTAAACGGCCTCAATCGGAGCTTGTTCTTATTCATGTTGTTACTCTTAACTACTTCCCTCTTCTAGATGATGCCTATAATCAATTTCGTCACCGTATCTTCTCTAATGTGACACCAACACCCTATCGTAGACATCCGTATCAGGGGCGTCTAGGACCTGGATAGCATCGGGATGAAATAGCCCATGCAAAACCGAACAGTAAAAACAAAAAAAACTTGTGTTTTTTGCATACTTGTTTGTTACTTTGGGTTAGTCGTTTTGGGGGTCGAGAGTTTCAACACGTGTGAGGGGATGTGTGCGTACATTAAAATTTATATAGATCGTGAGAAAGTGAAGTAATTTCATCTTAGATCCCAAAGAGATTTTCAATGCTTTCTAAACGGCCTCAATCGGAGCTTGTTCTTATTCATGTTGTTACTCTTAACTACTTCCCTCTTCTAGATGATGCCTATAATCAATTTCGTCACCTTATCTTCTCTAATGTGACACCAACACCCTATCGTAGACATCCGTATCAGGGGCGTCTAGGACCTGGATAGCATCGGGATGAAATAGCCCATGCAAAACCGAACAGTAAAAACAAAAAAACAGGTTTGTTTTTTGCATACTTGTTTGTTACTTTGGGTTAGTCATTTTGGGGGTCGAGAGTTTCAACACGTGTGAGGGGATGTGTGCGTACACTAAAATTTATATAGATCGTGAGAAAGTGAAGTAATTTCATCTTAGATCCCAAAGAGATTTTCAATGCTTTCTAAACGGCCTCAATCGGAGCTTGTTCTTATTCATGTTGTTACTCTTAACTACTTCCCTCTTCTAGATGATGCCTATAATCAATTTCGTCACCGTATCTTCTCTAATGTGACACCAACACCCTAACGTAGACATCCGTATCTGGGGCGTCTAGGACCTGGATAGCATCGGGATGAAATAACCCATGCAAAACCGAACAGTAAACACAAAAAAAAACTTGTGTTTTTTGCATACTTGTTTGTTACTTTGGGTTAGTCGTTTTGGGGGTCGAGAGTTTCAACACGTGTGAGGGGATGTGTGCGTACATTAAAATTTATATAGATCGTGAGAAAGTGAAGTAATTTCATCTTAGATCCCAAAGAGATTTTCAATGCTTTCTAAACGGCCTCAATCGGAGCTTGTTTTATTCATGTTGTTACTCTTAACTACTTCCCTCTTCTAGATGATGCCAATAATCAATTTCGTCACCGTATCTTCTCTAATGTGACACCAACACCCTATCGTAGACATCCGTATCTGGGGCGTCTAGGACCTGGATAGCATCGGGTTGAAATAACCCATACAAAACCGAACAGTAAAAACAAAAAAAAACTTGTGTTTTTTGCATACTTGTTTGTTACTTTGGGTTAGTCGTTTTGGGGGTCGAGAGTTTCAACACGTGTGAGGGGATGTGTGCGTACATTAAAATTTATATAGATCGTGAGAAAGTGAAGTAATTTCATCTTAGATCCCAAAGAGATTTTCAATGCTTTCTAAACGGCCTCAATCGGAGCTTGTTCTTATTCATGTTGTTACTCTTAACTACTTCCCTCTTCTAGATGATGTCTATAATCAATTTCGTCACCGTATCTTCTCTAATGTGACACCAACACCCTATCGTAGACATCCGTATCTGGGGCGTCTAGGACCTGGATAGCATCGGGATGAAATAGCCCATGCAAAACCGAACAGTAAAAACAAAAAAAACTTGTTTTTTTGCATACTTGTTTGTTACTTTGGGTTAGTCATTTTGGGGGTCGAGAGTTTCAACACGTGTCAGGGGATGTGTGCGTACACTAAAATTTATATAGATCATGAGAAAGTGAAGTAATTTCATCTTAGATCCCAAAGAGATTTTCAATGCTTTCTAAACGGCCTCAATCGGAGCTTGTTCTTATTCATGTTGTTACTCTTAACCACTTCCCTCTTCTAGATGATGCCTATAATCAATTTCGTCACCGTATCTTCTCTAATGTGACACCAACACCCTATCGTAGACATCCGTATCAGGGGCGTCTAGGACCTGGATAGCATCGGGATGAAATAGCCCATGCAAAACCGAACAGTAAAAACAAAAAAAAAACTTGTGTTTTTTGCATACTTGTTTGTTACTTTGGGTTAGTCGTTTTGGGGGTCGAGAGTTTCAACACGTGTGAGGGGATGTGTGCGTACATTAAAATTTATATAGATCGTGAGAAAGTGAAGTAATTTCATCTTAGATCCCAAAGAGATTTTCAATGCTTTCTAAACGGCCTCAATCGGAGCTTGTTCTTATTCATGTTGTTACTCTTAACTACTTCCCTCTTCTAGATGATGCCTATAATCAATTTCGTCATCGTATCTTCTCTAATGTGACACCAACACCCTATCGTAGACATCCGTATCAGGGGCGTCTAGGACCTGGATAGCATCGGGATGAAATAGCCCATGCAAAACCGAACAGTAAAAACAAAAAAAACTTGTGTTTTTTGCAAACTTGTTTGTTACTTTGGGTTAGTCATTTTCGGGGACGAGAGTTTCAACACGTGTGAGGGGATGTGTGCGTACACTAAAATTTATATAGATCGTGAGAAAGTGAAGTAATTTCATCTTAGATCCCAAAGAGATTTTCAATGCTTTCTAAACGGCCTCAATCGGAGCTTGTTCTTATTCATGTTGTTACTCTTAACTACTTCCCTCTTCCAGATGATGCCTATAATCAATTTCGTCACCGTATCTTCTCTAATGTGACCCCCCCACCCTGTCGTAGACATCCGTATCTGGGGCGTCTAGGACCTGGAAAGCATCGGCATGAAATACCCCATGCAAAACCAACCAGAAAAACAAAAAAAAAACTTGTGTTTTTTGCATACTTGTTTGTTACTTTGGGTTAGTCGTTTTGGGGGTCGAGAGTTTCAACACGTGTGAGGGGATGTGTGCGTACATTAAAATTTATATAGATCGTGAGAAAGTGAAGTAATTTCATCTTAGATCCCAAAGAGATTTTCAATGCTTTCTAAACGGCCTCAATCGGAGCTTGTTCTTATTCATGTTGTTACTCTTAACTACTTCCCTCTTCTAGATGATGCCTATAATCAATTTCGTCACCGTATCTTCTCTAATGTGACACCAACACCCTATCGTAGAAATCCGTATCTAGGGCGTCTAGGACCTGGATAGCATCGGGATGAAATAGCCCATGCAAAACCGAACAGTAAAAACAAAAAAAACTTGTTTTTTTTGCATACTTGTTTGTTACTTTGGGTTAGTCATTTTGGGGGTCGAGAGTTTCAACACGTGTGAGGGGATGTGTGCGTACACTAAAATTTATATAGATCGTGAGAAAGTGAAGTAATTTCATCTTAGATCCCAAAGAGATTTTCAATGCTTTCTAAACGGCCTCAATCGGAGCTTGTTCTTATTCATGTTGTTACTCTTAACTACTTCCCTCTTCTAGATGATGCCTATAATCAATTTTGTCACCATATCTTCTCTAATGTGACACCAACACCCTATCGTAGACATCCGTATCAGGGGCGTCTAGGACCTGGATAGCATCGGGATGAAATAGCCCATGCAAAACCGAACAGTAAAAACAAAAAAAAACATGTGTTTTTTGCATACTTGTTTGTTACTTTGGGTTAGTCGTTTTGGGGGTCGAGAGTTTCAACACGTGTGAGGGGATGTGTGCGTACATTAAAATTTATATAGATCGTGAGAAAGTGAAGTAATTTCATCTTAGATCCCAAAGAGATTTTGAATGCTTTCTAAACGGCCTCAATCGGAGCTTGTTCTTATTCATGTTGTTACTCTTAACTACTTCCCTCTTCTAGATGATGCCTATAATCAATTTCGTCACCGTATCTTCTCTAATGTGACACCAACACCCTATCGTAGACATCCGTATCTGGGGCGTCTAGGACCTGGATAGCATCGGGATGAAATAGCCCATGCAAAACCGAACAGAAAAAACAAAAAAAACTTGTGTTTTTTGCATACTTGTTTGTTACTTTGGGTTAGTCGTTTAGGGGGTCGAGAGTTTCAACACGTGTGAGGGGATGTGTGCATACATTAAAATTTATATAGATCGTGAGAAAGTGAAGTAATTTCATCTTAGATCCCAAAGAGATTTTGAATGCTTTCTAAACGGCCTCAATCGGAGCTTGTTCTTATTCATGTTGTTACTCTTAACTACTTCCCTCTTCTAGATGATGCCTATAATCAATTTCGTCACCGTATCTTCTCTAATGTGACACCAACACCCTATCGTAGACATCCGTATCTAGGGCGTCTAGGACCTGGATAGCATCGGGATGAAATAGCCCATGCAAAACCGAACAGTAAAAACAAAAAAAAACTTGTGTTTTTTGCATACTTGTTTGTTACTTTGGGTTAGTCGTTTTGGGGGTCGAGAGTTTCAACACGTGTGAGGGGATGTGTGCGTACATTAAAATTTATATAGATCGTGAGAAAGTGAAGTAATTTCATCTTAGATCCCAAAGAGATTTTCAATGCTTTCTAAACGGCCTCAATCGGAGCTTGTTCTTATTCATGTTATTACTCTTAACTACTTCCCTCTTCTAGATGATGCCTATAATCAATTTCGTCACCGTATCTTCTCTAATGTGACACCAACACCCTATCGTAGACATCCGTATCAGGGGCGTCTAGGACCTGGATAGCATCGGGATGAAATAGCCCATGCAAAACCGAACAGTAAAAACAAAAAAAACTTGTGTTTTTTGCATACTTGTTTGTTACTTTGGGTTAGTCATTTTGGGGGACGAGAGTTTCAACACGTGTGAGGGGATGTGTGCGTACACTAAAATTTATATAGATCGTGAGAAAGTGAAGTAATTTCATCTTAGATCCCAAAGATATTTTCAATGCTTTCTAAACGGCCTCAATCGGAGCTTGTTCTTATTCATGTTGTTACTCTTAACTACTTCCCTCTTCTAGATGATGCCTATAATCAATTTCGTCACCGTATCTTCTCTAATGTGACACCAACACCCTATCGTAGACATCCGTATCTGGGGCGTCTAGGACCTGGATAGCATCGGGATGAAATAACCCATGCAAAACCGAACAGTAAAAACAAAAAAAAACTTGTGTTTTTTGCATACTTGTTTGTTACTTTGGGTTAGTCATTTTGGAGGCCGAGAGTTTCAACACGTGTGAGGGGATGTGTGCGTACATTAAAATTTATATAGATCGTGAGAAAGTGAAGTAATTTCATCTTAGATCCCAAAGAGATTTTCAATGCTTTCTAAACGGCCTCAATCGGAGCTTGTTCTTATTCATGTTGTTACTCTTAACTACTTCCCTCTTCTAGATGATGCCTATAATCAATTTCGTCACCGTATCTTCTCTAATGTGACACCAACACCCTATCGTAGAAATCCGTATCTAGGGCGTCTAGGACCTGGATAGCATCGGGATGAAATAGCCCATGCAAAACCGAACAGTAAAAACAAAACAAACTTGTTTTTTTTGCATACTTGTTTGTTACTTTGGGTTAGTCATTTTGGGGGTCGAGAGTTTCAACACGTGTGAGGGGATGTGTGCGTACACTAAAATTTATATAGATCGTGAGAAAGTGAAGTAATTTCATCTTAGATCCCAAAGAGATTTTCAATGCTTTCTAAACGGCCTCAATCGGAGCTTGTTCTTATTCATGTTGTTACTCTTAACTACTTCCCTCTTCTAGATGATGCCTATAATCAATTTCGTCACCGTATCTTCTCTAATGTGACACCAACACCCTATCGTAGACATCCGTATCAGGGGCGTCTAGGACCTGGATAGCATCGGGATGAAATAGCCCATGCAAAACCGAACAGTAAAAACAAAAAAAACTTGTGTTTTTTTGCATACTTGTTTGTTACTTTGGGTTAGTCGTTTTGGGGGTCGAGAGTTTCAACACGTGTGAGGGGATGTGTGCGTACACTAAAATTTATATAGATCGTGAGAAAGTGAAGTAATTTCATCTTAGATCCCAAAGAGATTTTCAATGCTTTCTAAACGGCCTCAATCGGAGCTTGTTCTTATTCATGTTGTTACTCTTAACTACTTCCCTCTTCTAGATGATGCCTATAATCAATTTCTTCACCGTATCTTCTCTAATGTGACACCAACACCCTATCGTAGACATCCGTATCTGGGGCGTCTAGGACCTGGATAGCATCGGGATGAAATAGCCCATGCAAAACCGAACAGTAAAAACAAAAAAAACTTGTTTTTTTTGCATACTTGTTTGTTACTTTGGGTTAGTCATTTTGGGGGTCGAGAGTTTCAACACGTGTGAGGGGATGTGTGCGTACACTAAAATTTATATAGATCGTGAGAAAGTGAAGTAATTTCATCTTAGATCCCAAAGAGATTTTCAATGCTTTCTAAACGGCCTCAATCGGAGCTTGTTCTTATTCATGTTGTTACTCTTAACTACTTCCCTCTTCTAGATGATGCCAATAATCAATTTCGTCACCGTATCTTCTCTAATGTGACACCAACACCCTATCGTAGACATCCGTATCAGGGGCGTCTAGGACCTGGATAGCATCGGGATGAAATAGCCCATGCAAAACCGAACAGTAAAAACAAAAAAAAACTTGTGTTTTTTGCATACTTGTTTGTTACTTTGGGTTAGTCGTTTTGGGGGTCGAGAGTTTCAACACGTGTGAGGGGATGTGTGCGTACATTAAAATTTATATAGATCGTGAGAAAGTGAAGTAATTTCATCTTAGATCCCAAAGAGATTTTGAATGCTTTCTAAACGGCCTCAATCGGAGCTTGTTCTTATTTATGTTGTTACTCTTAACTACTTCCCTCTTCTAGATGATGCCTATAATCAATTTCGTCACCGTATCTTCTCTAATGTGACACCAACACCCTATCGTAGACATCCGTATCAGGGGCGTCTAGGACCTGGATAGCATCGGGATGAAATAGCCCATGCAAAACCGAACAGTAAAAACAAAAAAAAACTTGTGTTTTTGCATACTTGTTTGTTACTTTGGGTTAGTCGTTTTGGGGGTCGAGAGTTTCAACACGTGTGAGGGGATGTGTGCGTACATTAAAATTTATATAGATCGTGAGAAAGTGAAGTAATTTCATCTTAGATCCCAAAGAGATTTTCAATGCTTTCTAAACGGCCTCAATCGGAGCTTGTTCTTATTCATGTTGTTACTCTTAACTACTTCCCTCTTCTAGATGATGCCTATAATCAATTTCGTCACTGTATCTTCTCTAATGTGACACCAACACCCTATCGTAGACATCCGTATCAGGGGCGTCTAGGACCTGGATAGCATCGGGATGAAACAGCCCATGCAAAACCGAACAGTAAAAACAAAAAAAAACTTGTGTTTTTTGCATACTTGTTTGTTACTTTGGGTTAGTCGTTTTGGGTGTCGAGAGTTTCAACACGTGTGAGGGGATGTGTGCGTACATTAAAATTTATATAGATCGTGAGAAAGTGAAGTCACTACAAGAGATGGGGGATTTGTTGACGAAAACCCTGGTGACAAAAATGCATACCGGCATGGATGTGTCCTTATAGGTGACGAATTCATCTTTCGTCAAGCATTTAAGGTAATGCTTGACGGTATGATTTGTCGTCAAGAAAAAATCGTCACCCATTACCCAAGCGGGAAGGGCTTCCATCGTGTCTATTAATAGGTGACGAAATCAAAGATCGAGGTGACGAAATATTACTAAGTTACTTTATTAAATGTTATTAGTTTTATATATCATGCGTGACCCAGTTGTCAGGAACATATTTAATTAAGTAAAAATTGTGGTTTGGAAGAATCGAACAAGGGCTTCGGCGTGACCGACGCGGAGTCTTACCGCTAAGGTAGATATGGAATTTTGATCTGGATCCGTAAGTAGTCTATTCTACATATTTATTTCAATGGTGTGATCTAGATGTTACGACATAATAATTCCCTTATTAATATTTATGTCGGCCGAGGGTGCCTCGTTTAAGTCGCGCCGCTAGCAGACACGGCCTATATAGGTGCTCTTGCTAACAGTCGAATCGACTAGGGTTCTCGTCGAGGTGAGAAAAATTCCGTGAAGGCTCCATTGTGGTGGCGGCGAGACGCATCATCGGTGAGTTGTCCTGATTGTTCGTTAGGTCTAGATTTTTTAATCAGTTGTCAAGATCTGTTCTGAAGAACGTTGGCATGTTCTTAACTGAATTGTAGGCAATGGATCGAAGTTGGATAACTGATGGCACCCAGAAGTTCACAACAAAGTACATGGCAGGTGTTAGGGATTTCATCAAGTTTGCGCGAGAACACTTGGACAATACAGATGAACCAATCTTGTGCCCTTGCAAGGACTGCCTAAATCTGATACGTCAGGATATAAAAACAGTCGAGGATCACTGCAATTGTTCAGGTATGTCCATGACGTATACAAGATGGACTAGACATGGGGAAGATTTTAGTGATGACGAAGGGCGGGATAGAAACGATGATGGTGCGTATGATAGTGACAATGATGAAGAGGAGGACAATGGTGTTTGTTATGTTGATGATTCGTCTAGTATGATCGATGAACTGCAGAAGTCTGGAAATAAAGGTCTTGACCTGCCAAATCTGTATGCTAATCTAATTGAGTCAGCGAAAAAAGAACTTTATGAGGGATGCACCTCTTTCACTAGGTTGTCGTTCATCATTAAGCTCCTTCATGTCAAATCATACAGCCGGATAACAAACAGAGGATTTGACCTCTTACTTCAGCTTTTACGTACAGCTTTGCCAGATGTGGACTTTCCCAAATCATATGCTGATGCTAAGAGTTTTCTTTCTGATGTTGGGCTTGGTTATGAGACAATTCATGCATGCAAGTTTGATTGTTCTTTATTTTGGGGAGATCACAAGGACGATACGAACTGCCATGTTTGTGGATTATCAAGATATAGAGACCCTCTTTGGAAAAAGAAAATCCCTCACAAGGTGTTAAGGTACTTTCCTATAATTAAAAGGTTGCAGAGACTATTTGTTAAAAAGGAAATGTCGACACATACAAGATGGCACAAAGAGAAGAGGGTTGTTGAGCCCAATGTACTGAGGCACCCTGCTGATGGTGAGGCATGGAAGCACTTTGATGGCAAGTTTGATTGGTTTGCTAAAGATCCTCGTAACATAAGACTAGGTTTTGCCACAGACGGCTTCAGTCCTTTTGGAAGTATGAGTAATCCTTACAGTATGTGGCCTGTTTTTGTGATTCCTTACAACTTCCCACCATGGATGTGCATGGATCAATCGAATTACATGATGGCATTGCTAATCCCCGGAAAGTATTCCCCAGGGAAAGATTTTCATGTATTTATGCAGCCACTGATAAAAGATATGATGCAGCTATGGAGTGGTGTGGAGACATTTGATGCATGCACAGAGGAATATTTCCCATTGCATGCTGCGTTTCTTTGGTCTATTCATGATTATCCTGGATATGCCACTATGTCAGGCCGAAGCACAAGAGGATTTCATGCGTGTGTGCATTGCGATGAGAATCCTTGCGCTGAACCTTTGAAAAACAAAATTGGATATATTGGGCATCGGCGATTTCTTGATAAAAAACACCCATACAGGAGAAGCAGACTTTTCAATGGTACAACTGAGATTAGAGATCCACCAAGGAAGTACACACCCAAAGAGGTAGCTGCGAAGGTAGAAATGGTTAAGGATTTTGAACATGGGAAAAATCCAATAAATAGAAAGCGGAAGCGTGCAACTGTACCCGGTGAACCAACATGGCACCTGAAAGTCAGCTTACATCATCTACCGTACTGGCCAGAACTTAAGATAGCTCACAACTTAGATGTGATGCATATTGAGAAGAACATATGTGACAATATTGTTGGTACACTACTTGAACTTGAGGGCAAGAATAAGGACACTGTTAGTGCTAGAATTGATTTGAGGAAATTCAAAATGTGGAAGAAGTATTGGTTGCAGAAAATTGAGAAGGATGATGATGATGCAGCAGTAAGTTATGCGAAGCCCCCTGCACCATGGACGCTTTCGAAGGAACAGAAGAGACATTTGTGTAGGTATTTGGCAAACACTAGGTTCCCAGATGGTTATTGCGCAAACTGGGGAAGATGTGTGAATATTGATGGTTGTAAGGTTACCGGTATGAAGACGCATGATTGCCACATACTTCTGCAGCGAGTGTTGCCGGCTGGGCTCAAGGGAATTGCATCTAAGGAAATGTATGTGGCTATTGCAGAGCTAGGAAGATTTTTTAGGGAGCTGTGTGCCAAAACCCTGAAAGTTGATGTGCTGAATCGATTGAAGGTTGAAATTGTTGTGATCCTATGCAAACTTGAGAAGCTCTTCCCCCAGCTTTTTTTGATGTAATGGTGCACTTAGCTATTCATCTTCCTGAGGAGGCTCTTTTGAGGGGTCCTGTTCATTATGGTTGGATGTATCCAGTTGAGAGAAGATTAGGTTATCTAAAGTCTACGGTCCGTAACAAAGCAAGGCCAGAAGGTTCTATCGCAGAGAGCTACATTGTTGATGAGTGTTTGATTTTTTGCTCTAGATTTTTCAAGGATGGCACAGAAACAAGATTTAACAAAGATGATAGGAACCAAGACATTCGGAGAAAACCTGATCCTGACGAGATGGAAGTATTTTCAGTTGGAGCTAAAGGTCTTGGGAAATCCATTTTGAAACATTTTGACAAGGAATTTGACAAAATGGTTTGGTATGTGCTGAACAACTGTGACGATGTAGAACATTATATCAAGTAAGTAGTTAGCTTCACTTTAATAACTACTTCTCAATGTTGCAGACATAATTGTCCTGTATTTCATATGTGTTTTTTCTATGTTTCAGTGAATTCCGACAAGAATTGGGAGGTAGGGGTGTGCGTGACATCGAGGAGACGGTTCAGAGAGAGTTTGCAGGTTGGTTTGCAAACCATGTGAGACAGTTGGACAATGCATCAGAAGATTTGAAGTCTCTGGCTGCTGGGCCAGACCGGCGTGTAGTAGTATACGCTGGTTGCAACGTAAAGGGTGCGAGGTTTCGCACGCTTACTCGGGATAAAGACCTGAAGACTCAAAATTCGGGCGTAGCGACTAAGGGATCTTTTGGTGATGCAGATGAGACCGACTACTATGGTGTTCTGCAAGAAGTTCTTGAACTGCAGTACGGGACTAACAAACACGGTGACAGGTCCGTGTACTTGTTTCGTTGCGACTGGTTCGACCTTGCGAGCAAGGGTTCGAAGATAAAAGATGATGGTTTTTTTAAAAGCGTTAACACTTCTATCCTATGGTTCAAGAATTCACCATTCATATTGGCCAGTCAAGCTGAAACATGCTTCTATTTGGAGGATACAAAGTTTGGTGATCCGTGGAAAGTGGTGCAGAAGTTCAGCCATAGACATGTGTACGACGTTCCAGAATTAGAAGATGGTAACGATGATGCATTTGTACGGAATGAAGACACATACCAGGAGGATGAAGGTTCAGTCGACCATACATTTCATGATGTTGTCGACCTAGACGAGGAAGCAGATGTGGAAGCAGAGGAGGATGATCATCGTGCTGCTGAAGTTGTACGTATTCATGATGCTCGTACAATCCGTGAACTAGAGAATGCGGAAGATAGTCCCAATGTTGACATGGATATGAGCGAAGATGAACTAGAGAATCAGGAAGATAGTCTCATTTTGGAAGAGAACATACATGATGACGAGGGAAAAAATTCAGAAGAAGATAGTGATTTAGATTGATAGAAACATGTAATGCATACAACTATATGTTTTGTTCCAAACATTTGAAATGTTCTTATTTAGATGTTTACGATCTCGAACTTGTCATTGAATTATCCAGAAGGTTTTAAGAGCAAATTAATATAAGCAAAAATGTGGACAAATATAAGAAAGCCAACATGTCGGTAACATAACTTTGACAATGGTTTTAATTAATCGACACTTGACACGATTACAACCAGCAGCACGATATGACTAACTATTGTTTTAACACAAGCAAAATCTACAATCGCATAAAGAGTCTTACAACTTAATTTAAACCTAAAGGGGCTGCATAGTTGGACACACGGGCACCATGAATCACGGACTAGCTACTCCAGATCGATTTCAGGCACATGGGTAGCAAACAAGTAAACCCCTGCATTTCCCAGGTAAAGCAAGAACAGCATCTTGTCACCCATCTGAAGGTGCTTTTCCTTGTCCATGAACTCCTTCCACCTACTGACGCACATACGACCATCGTCTGAAGAAATTGCGTAGGACGAATGCACCAAAGTACTGGGATGGCACACAATACTGATTGCACCATATTGTTCCATATCTTTAGGAACCAAACGGCTAGGGATTTTCTGTTCCAACAGTAGGGACATAGTTTAGTTAACACTTGTACGTAATGTAGGTCGCAAACTTAATGAATGATATGATCTACTGCTTACCACGTGTTTGTTGTAATTTTCGCTGTTTGTCCAATTCAGAGTATGCAGCATTGGGACAACTAGTGCTCCTTGATCATAATCTCCAGCATTGTGGTACTCAACAAGGTAGTCCAAGTTGTCCACCTGAAGAATGACGGTATGCATCATCCTCCAATTTATCATTGTTCCATCAGTACTACTGAGCGAGTCAACAATGTCACGCTTCGTACGGGACAACTGGTAGTAAGCTGCATAATTAAAATAACTGACATAAGATGGAATAATTAATATGATCAATCATTGTGTCCAAAGGTGGAAAATTACCTGGATGGATTAGTGGTTCAGTTCCAGTTATTACAAGAGTATCCTGACCAGATGAGTTAACTCTGAAAATTAACTCCATGCCAACCTTAAAATTGTACACTCTAGCAAATTCGTTCCAAAATCTTCCGTTGATATAGGTTCTGCCAGCTCTGTTGGTAACATTAACAACAAATGCATGGCCATCTTTGGTTTTGAGTGCAGCTTCAAAAGTTGTCCTGTGGGAGGTCTGGACACCATACTTCTTAAGGAAATACGGTCTATAGTAGCAAGGGATGACCTAAATTCAGTAGAGTTAATACAAAAGTAAGTTAAATATGCGTCTACTCGGATAATCACCGAGTCTCAGATCTTGGACTTCTATCAGCACATATCTGAACTTCTATCAGCACATATCTGAACTTCTATCAGCACATATCTGAACTTCTATCGGTATAGGACTGAACTACCGATACCTCTATCTCTAATAGCTACAACTATCGTAAAACTGGTATGAACGTAAAAGTTATCACAACTATCGTAAAACTCAACCATAAATAAGCGGTTAATACATATGGTGACCAACAATTATTACACACATCTGAATAATAGTACTAAACTAGCAATAACTACTAGGATCACGTGTTAAACTTTGATGTGGCGGCGAATTAATGAAACATCTGAATGAATTTTAAACTTATAAGTGCATGTACCGTCTTCTCCTCAAAACCCTCTTGTAGTGTTTGCACGAAAAAACCTAACGCGACTCCCCCTCCGCCGCACATCCCCTTCTTGTCAAAGCAAACTGGACACTGCAAAAAATATGAAGAAAGATTACAAATCGGAAACAACGATCGATCGTGAGACGTACATGTTATTTACGTACTCCACTAGTAGGCGCCATCCTTGGTCTCGACGGGGAGCGAGAGTCTTACAAGTCTCGCCGGCGAGAGAAGTGGCGAGCTGTGGCGGCGAGAGACGTGGCGAGATCTGGCGGCGAGAGACGTGGCGAGATCTGGCGGCGGCTGAAGGAGGTCGTGAAATGATGGCAAGTTATATCGTGGAGTAAATTTCGGTAGGTCAATAGGAGTGCAAATGGGCGGTGCTGGGTTTAGACGTGACAACACGGTCGAATGCGCGTCAGTTGGACTAGACCCGCGTCAGTTTTCTCTTCGTCTGCCGTGTCAATATTTATCCCCTTCCCCCTCCCCTACCGTCTCAATATTCGCACCGCATCCTGGTTTCCACTTTCCACACTTCTCGTCGTCTCCTCTCCCTCATTATCTTCGTCTTCCGCCGCTGCGTCGCCATGGACATGGATGAGCAGCAAATCTACAACTGGACTAGCAAGCGCGCAGTCCACATCCACGACGAGGAGGACCTGGAGGTGGTCTACACCAACGAACCCTGGGAAGTGCGCCGCGTCCTCGACATGTACACGGAGTGGCTCATGGAGGAGGAGCACAAGTTCGTCGGCCTCGACTTCGAGTACACCAACCATCGAACCGAGGACGAGAAGAAGATCGCCGTGGTTCAACTCTGCATGCGTCGACATGTGCTGGTGTTCCACTACGCAGCGTAAGAACTAATCCCCTTTTTTAATCTTTCGTTTGGGGTTTTTTACTTGCCGCCGTTCTGTCTCTCTTTGATTTTCGTTTGACATTGTTCCCGAAAATCAGTACATTCCCGATCTAAATCTGCTACACATTGTTCCAGAAAAGCAGTACATTCCCGATCTAAATCTGCTACACATTGTTCCCGATGTATTAATTTGTTTCATCTTCGTCTCCTCTGTAGGTTCTTGCATATTTGTAACTGATCTGTGACTAGTACATTACTTTGTTTACTGCAGTGCTAACTGGTGGGAGTCTCCGGCAATCTGCGATTTCTTTCGAGAAGGCGCTACGTTTGCGAGTGTTGACATCCGTGGTGACAAGAGAGTTCTGCGGAGGACATGGCACATGGAGATTCCTTCTGAGTACTACGTCGATCTCCAGGACGAGTACTTCAAGTACACTGGTCATGCGAGGGCTGGCATGGCTACCATGGCAGCAAGACTCATTGATTCATGGTTCGGTGATATGAAGAAGAAGTTCCACCACCATCGGCACAGACTGTGGGGGGACTTCCCACTTCCAAATATGAACATCGAGTATGCAGCCATTGATGCTTGGGTCTCGTACGAGCTCTACCGCAAGATCGTGGTCGACAGAGTCCTGCTGATGGTGGATTGATCATCTCTTCTGCTGCATGACCCCCTGATCTTTTGGTTTGGTCTCCCTCCTGCGTGAGGTGCTTTTGGCTAGTAGTCCATTCTTTTGAAACTGTAAATATTTTGCCATGATATGTTAACAATTGTCTTGGGAGGTTTCAATTTTATGTTAACAATTGTTCTTTTGAAACTAAATGTTCAGAGCAGTAGAGTTCTTCAAAATCAAAACATAGCAGACGTAAAAATCACCAAAAATTGTGATTAAAATTTTCTTTATGACTTTTACTCATTTATCTGAAATTTTTCATCAAAAAAATCTCAAAGTGGTGAACAATAATGTCGGGGGGAAGACCCCGGATAGGGCAATGGACGCGGAGCAGCCGGCTGGCCACTGGCCGGCTCGCGGCAAGGCCGGCTGAGGAGCAGCCGGCTGGCGCCGTGGCCGGCTGGTCCGGAAGCCGGTTGGCTCTAGGTCCTAGTCGGCCTGGCTGCGGCCACCAATGCTGTAGCTGGGCCGGCTTCTACAAGCCATATCCGACTGGGGTTGGTACCTCAGACCGACTCGAGGCTGGCGAGTCTTGCACTGGAAGGAACCGGGTTGGTGATCCGGGTTCCCAAAGTCCACGCTGACTCCATCTTCCGTAAAGCGCGGGGCACTGTGGAGCAATAGTGCCACGCGCCGGACAGGCCGTCAGAGCTTACGACGATCCGTACTGGCTACAGCGGCTGACGGCGACAGGGACACCTCCTCCATACCGGTGACCGTGGCAGCCGGATGGGACAGGCCACGATGCTCAACCACTCCTGACGTCACCGCCTCGGGAAGGAGCGGAAGCCGAAGCCGGCCAAGCCGGCCAGTAGACTATAGGGTCTTATATGTAAAGTGCCGGTGCCTATATAATCCGCACTACCCCCTCTCGTGCAGGGGATCGATCATTTATTGCTTTCACCTACCTGCAGAGCTGCCCTGTGAGAGAGACCATCGTCTCCCTTAGCCTCTCAGGGCCAGCAGGACACAGCTCTAGGAGCACCACCGCATGCGTGTGATCATCATATACACTCATAGCAGGAGTAGAGGTTTTACCTCCACCGGAGGGCCTCGAACCTGGGTACGTCGCCGTGTCGCTCGTGCCCATACCCGCTTCCGGATACCGCCGTGAGATCCCTCAGGAACCACTTCGATTAGCCACCCTATGGCATATGCCGTGACGATACCACGACATTTGGCGCCCACCGTGGGGCCTTCAGCATCCTCGGCCGGTGTCTTCATCCGGACGGGCCTCACCATCACCACCGGCGAGCGAGTCGCTTCAGGCTTGATCTGGAGATTCGGCTCCCTCAACTGCGTCAGCGACAACGCTGGCTGCTTCGCTGACCGGCCCTTCCCAGCCGGCGGCAGCGTCATCTCCTTCGGCGGCTTCGACGTTTACGTCGCCACCGTCGCACCGCCGCGCTACCCGCGGCAGGTGCTGCGCTGCGCTAGCCCTCCTCCGCGAGCCGGCAGCAGCGCTCCCGCCAGCCCCGCCGTCGTGCAAGTCATGATGGCTGGCGAGGAGCTCCCCGAGAAGAACCCGCGCACCCGCGGCCCCGGCTTGGAGCGCAACATCGACCCCAACGCCTCCGGCTCGGGCCCGAAAGCGCCACCACCACCGTCCCGGCTGGATGCAGTCCGGGCCCAACTGAGCACCCCGCTCACGCCTGGCGGAGATCCCACCGCCGTCGAGGCGGACTTGGAGGCGCACCGCCAGCTCCTCCTCAAGCAAACCGAAGAACTGGCTGCTGCTAAGCGCCAGATGGAGATCACCCAGCGCGAGTACAACCGCGCCCACGGCCTCACTCCAGGCGGCGACGAGCCAAGCCGAGCCGGCCATATCCGCCGCAGGGGCCGCGACCTTGGCGCTGAGATCGCCCGCGACGGCGCTCCTTCGCCGGCTCCGTCCATGGAGCTCCCCGTCTACAACACGCCCGACAAGAACGTGCGCGCGGCAGAAGCCGCCGCGGAAGAGCTGAACCGCCTTGAAGGCGAAGAGTTACGCCGCCAGACCAGGCGGGTGACTGAGCTGCTTAACGCAGCCAACAGGCAGATCGCCGACCCCAGGTATGTCAACGCCCCCAGAGCTTCTCACGCTCGTGGAGCTGCAGGCAACGACAGGGAAGGCGCCAGGGACACGGCCGAGTCCGCCTCCCCAGGACCAAGCCGACGCCATGACTCCCGGGCCACGCACAGCTCGGGCCGGCCAAGCCACCAGCCGAGCGGCAGCGGCCGCAGCCGGCCCCCTCCAAGCCGGAACCAGGAGCAAGACTCCGGGCCCCGCCGCCATCACCGGCCGGCTCCAGAAACAAGCGGCACGCGCCAGCCGGCACACTCCCGGCTGGGCCCGCGCATCGAGCCCGCCGACGCCCGAGATCGCCTCGACCGGCTGGTCAAATCCCGCATTGCGGAAGAAGAAGCTCCAGCCGGCCCAAAGTGCTTCGGGCCCCGCATCGCCAACGAGCCCACACTCGAAGGCTTCACGCTCCCCCGCGACACCCCCAAGTACGACGGCACCGCTAAGCCGGAGGACTGGCTGCAGGACTACTCCACCGCAGTCGGCATCGCCAAAGGCAACAAGCGCTGGGCCGTGCGCTACTCCCCCCTGATGCTGGTCGGCTCCGCCCGCACATGGCTCAACAACCTGCCAGCCGGCAGCATAAACGGCTGGCTCGACTTCGAAGCGGCCTTCATCAGCAACTTCACCGGCACCTATCGCCGGCCGGGTCGCCCCCAGCAGCTCGAGATGTGCAAGCAGGGCCCCGACGAGACGAATCGCGCGTACCTGACGCGTTGGTGCGAGATGCGCAACTCCTGCGAGGGCGTGCACGAGATCCAGGCCATCAGCTTCTTCATGGGAGGCTGTCGGCCCAACCCCATGCTGTGGCACAAGTTGCGCCGCAGTGACCCCAAGTCGATGGCCGCCTTGATGGCCATCGCCAACAAGTACGCGCTGGCAGAGGAAGCCGGCAAGGCGCCGGCTGATATTTCACCGGCTCCAGCAAGGCGGGACAACAACAGGCCGGCTGAGCACAAGCCGGCCGAGGGCGGCTCGCATGGCAGCCGGCGGGACAACTACCGCGGCAAGCGTCACAGCGACCAGCCGGACCGCCGGTACGGCTCCGCCCACGTAGCCGCCGTGGCAGACAACGCGGCAGGCGGCAGCCGCCGCCAGAAGCAAGACCGGCAGTGGAAGCCGAAGTACACCTTTGAGCAAATGCTCGACTCGCCGTGCAAGTACCACAGCGGCAAGAACCCCTCCAACCACACCACCCGCGACTGCCACTTCATGAAGCGGCTGACAAGCGGTGAACCTCTACCGCCTCCACCCCCGCCTCCACCAGCCGGCGGGCCGGGTGGCCAAGCCGGCGCAGAGAACGCCAACCTCGAGCACCACGAGGCTAACCAAGTGCACCATGGTGGCCGATATCTGGCCGAAGACGCCACCTACATCATCTTCACCACCGAGCCCGAGGACAGGACGAGCCAAGAGCGCCGTTCCCTCGAGGTCAACGCGGTCATACCGCCGGTCCCCCAGTACCTAAACTGGTCATAGCAGGCCATCACTTTTGATCGCCGCGACACACCGGCTGTCCTGCCGAAGCCGGGCAGCTACGCCATGGTCCTCGACCCCACCATCGGCACAACCCGGCGCAGCGTGCGTTTTTCGCGCGTCCTCATCGACGGCGGCAGCAGCATCAACATCCTCTACCGCGACACCGCCCGCAAGCTGGGCATCCAGGAGGCCGAGTTGCGCCCCACCCCCACCGTCTTCCACGGCATCGTGCCAGGCCATTGCTGCCAGCCGATCGGCCGGATCACGCTGGAGGTGATGTTCGGGCAGCCGGATCACTTCCGCACCGAAAGAATCGAGTTCGAGGTGGTGGACCTCGTGAGTCCCTACCACGCGCTCCTGGGCAGGCCGGCCCTGACCAAGTTCATGGCGGTGCCCCACTATGGGTACCTGAAGATGAAGCTGCCTGGCCCCAAGGGGGTCATCACCGTAGCCGGCGACTATCGCCGCTCCATGGACTGCGCCACGCAGAGCTCCAAGATGGCCCAGACGCTGGTCATCGCCACCGAGAAGCAGCTCATCCACGACGCCGTTGCCCTCGCCAAAGCCGCGCAGACAGACATGCCGGCTGCAGGCAACCCGGCTGGGATGACTCACTTCCAGCCGGCCGACCACACCAAGAAGATCCTGCTGGACCCGGCGCAGCCGGACAAGTTCGTCACCATCGGTGCCGGCTTGAACAAGAAATAGGAAAGCGAGCTCACCAGCTTCCTCCGTGAGAATCGGGACATCTTCGCATGGACTCCAAGAGACATGCCGGGTGTGCCGAGGGAGTTGGCTGAGCACCACCTCCACGTCCGGCCTGAAGCCAAGCCGGTGAAGCAGCCTCTCAGGCGCTTCGCCGAAGAACGAAGGAAGGCCATCGGTGAAGAAATCGCCCGGCTCCTAGCTGTCGGCTTCATCATGGAAGTGCTGCACCCGGACTGGCTGGCGAACCCGGTCCTGGTGTTGAAGAAGAACGGCTCCTGGCGCATGTGTATCGACTACACCAGCCTGAACAAGGCGTGCCCAAAGGATCCCTTTCCCCTGCCGCGCATAGATCAAGTTATAGACTCGACTGCCGGCTGTGAACTGTTGTCTTTCCTAGATGCCTATTCAGGCTACCACCAGATTCCTTTGAATCCGGCTGATCAAATAAAGACTTCGTTCATTACCCCGTACGGGGCTTACTGCTACACGACTATGCCATTCGGCTTGAAAAATGCAGGCGCCACCTACCAAAGGTGCATGCAAAAGTGTTTGCAGGATCAAATCGGCAGAAATGTCCACGCATATGTGGATGATGTCGTTGTAAAAACCAAGGAGATGCCTACCCTCCTTGACGACCTGAGAGAAACCTTCACCAATCTGAGAAAATTCCGGATGAAGCTCAACCCGGCCAAGTGCACATTCGGCGTGCCGTCTGGCCAGCTCCTCGGCTACCTCGTCTCTCAGCGAGGGATTGAAGCCAACCCGGACAAGATCAGTGCCCTGGAGAAGATGGAACTGCCGCAGTGCCTCAAGGACGTCCAGAAGTTTGCTGGCTGCCTTGCCTCCTTGAGTCGCTTCGTCAGCCGGCTGGGAGAGAAGGCACCGCCCGTATCAACTAATGAAGAAGGCGGACAAGTTCGTCTGGTCACCGCAGGCGGACGAAGCCTTCCGTGACTTAAAGCGCGTGCTCTCAACCGCGCCAATCCTTGCAACGCCGGCTTCAATGGAGCCGATGCTGTTGTACATCGCAGCCACCAACCGAGTGGTTAGCGTTGTCCTGGTGGTGGAGCGCAAAGAAGCCGAAAACAGAGAGAAGCTGGTCCAGCGCCCAGTCTATTACCTCAGCGAAGTGCTCTCCCAGTCGAAGCAAAACTACCCCCACTACCAGAAGGTCACCTACGGCGTCTACATGGCGGCCAAGAAGCTCAAGCATTACTTTCAAGAACATCCCATCAGGGTGGTTGCCACAGCGCCTTTGGCGGAAATCATCGGCAGCAAGGATGCCAACGGCCGGGTTGCCAAGTGGGCCCTGGAGCTAGCCGCCCACACTATCCTCTACGAGCCACGCACAGCCATCAAGTCGCAGATCCTCGCGGACTTCTTCGTCGACTGGGCTGAGATGCAGTACCTGCCGCCTGTGCCGGATTCCACACATTGGAAGATGCACTTCGACGGCTCGAAGATGCGCAACGGCTTGGGAGCCGGCATCGTCATCACCTCTCCCAAGGGAGACCGGCTGGACTACGTCCTGCAGATCCACTTCGCCGCATCCAACAATGTGGCGGAATATGAAGCGCTCATTCATGGGCTGAAGCTGGCCAAGGAGATTGGCGTGCGTCGCATACTTTGCTTCGGCGACTCCGACTTGGTCATACAGCAAGCATCTGGCGACTGGGACGCGAAGGACGCCAATATGGCCTCGTACCGCTTCCATGTCCAGCAGCTATCCGGCTTCTTCGACGGCTGCGAATTCCACCATGTGCCACGAGCAAACAACGAAGCGGCTGATACCTTATCCAAGATTGGCTCAACCCGGCAAGCCATTCCGCCGGGTGTCGCCTTGGCGGTTCTCAAGAAGCCGTCCATCATACCGTCACCGGACTCGGATTCAATATTCGTGCCGGCTGACCCGGGGGCTGCTCAGTCCAACCCGGGGGCTTCATCGCCCAAGTCGGGGGCTAACAAGCCAAACCCGCCGGCTAGCATGCCGAACCCGGGGACTTCTCAGTCCAACCCGGGGGCTTCATCGCCAAACTCGGGGGCTAGCAAGCCGAACCCGCCGGCTAGCAAGCCGGACCCGGCGACCATGCAGTCGAATCCGGAAGCTCCCACGCAGGAGGCCCTGTTGGTCAGCGTATTCGAAATAAGATGCGTACCTTCATGGGCACAAGAATTCCTCTCCTACCTCACCGACGGTGTGCTGCCTGATGATAGAGTCCAGGCCAGGCAGATTGAGAGAAGGGCCAAGGCCTATACCATCATCAACCACCAGCTGTACAAACGCAGCGTAAGTGGGGTGTTCCAGCGGTGCGTCGAGCCGGCTGAAGGGATTGAACTCCTACGGGAAATCCATCAAGGAGAGTGCGGACATCACGCCTCATCCAGAGCCATAGTGGCCAAAGCCTTCCGGCACGGCTTTTACTGGCCGACTGCGCTCAGAGACGCAGAAGATTTGGTGAAGAAGTGCAACGGCTGTCAGCGCTTCGCAAAGCAAAGACACCAGCCGGCTTCCGCCTTGAAAACCATCCCCATCACATGGCCATTTGCCGTATGGGGCTTGGATATGGTGGGCCCATTCAGAACAGCGCGAGGCGGCATGACACATCTCTTGGTGATGATTGATAAATTCACCAAGTGGATCGAAGCCAAGCCAATCAAGAAACTGGACGGGTCCACAGCCGTCACATTCCTCAAGGAAATCATTGTGAGATTCGGCTACCCCCACACCATCATCATCGACAACGGCACCAACTTCTCCCAAGGCATCTTCTCTCGCTATTGCGGGGAAATGGGGATCCGGATGGCCCTATCTTCTGTGGCACACCCAGAGTCCAACGGACAAGCGGAAAAGGCTAACGGCTTAGTCCTAGCCGGCATCCGGCCCCGGCTGGTGGAGCCGCTCGAGCGAGCAGCCGGCTGCTGGATTGAAGAATTGCCCAATGTGCTGTGGAGCCTGCGCACAACGACAAATCGCTCAGTCGGCTTCACACCATTTTTCCTCGTATACGGGGCCGAAGCCGTCCTGCCGACTGATATCGAGCACGACGCGCCAAGGATCAAGCTCTACACAGAAGCCGAAGCCAAAGAAGCTCGCGAAGATGGAGTTGACCTGGTCGAAGAGGCCCGGCTGCTGGCCGAGTCTAGATCTACCATCTACCAGCAAAGCCTCCGACGCTATCACAGCCGGAAGGTCCAGCCCTTAGCATTCCGAGAAGGAGACCTAGTGCTCCGGCTGATCCAGCGGACAGCCGGACAGCATAAACTGTCATCCCCATGGGAGGGTCCCTTCATCGTGAGCAAGGCAGTAGGCAATGATTCCTACTATCTCATAGATGCCCAAGAGGCTAAGAAAAACAAGCCGGACAAGGCTGACGAGGAGACTAAACGTCCCTGGAATGTCAGGTTACTCCGCCCATTTTACACATGAGAGGAGGAATGTATGTATCCCTTGTATCCCTTTTGTGAGTTATGAAAAAGCTTGCGCCAAGAGCGCCGTATCCGACAAGTTTTTCGCGTATTTTACCTTGTTTCGCCAATTGGCTTGAACCCTCTCACGCGGCCGGCTCAGTAACGTGATCCGGTTTCCGACAGCCGGCTTCCGATCCAGCTACAGACCGCAACCCGGCTGTCCGGCTGGCGGGAGTAAGGCCTAGGGAGCCGGCACGCGAAAAACGACTAAGAGAAAGAGTAAAAGCGAGTTGACTTGCAACTTTTCACAAAAGTGCCGGATTGCCGAATTCAGCTCGTTCGACTGAAATACTGTCGGCCCCACCCAGTGGCCCGCTCTTGATCCGGCGACGGACCGCAAGTCGGACGTACGACCGGCAAGGGCACAGCCAAAGAGTGGGGCGGATGGGAAAAAGCGAACGAGTCGAAAGAAAGCAACTCGGCACATAATTGGTTAACAAACACATTAAAGTGTGGCATAATTAAAAGGCGATAATATTGTCTTACATCTGCACCCGGCATCCCGGGGATTTAATAAATTGTCTTGCAAAGGAACAACTGAAAAGCAGGAAATCTAAGCCGGAGGGGCATCAGTGGAGCCGGCGGCCGGGTCGTCCTCAGGCACATCTTCCGCCTCCTCATCATCCATGTATTCTCCATCGGATGGAGGAGGGTTCGGGTCCGCGACGAAGAGCGTCTTGTCGACGAAGTCGGCAATGGTGCTGGCTCGAGCAAGGCGGGCGGCCTTGAAGTCGGCTGGGAGCTTGTCCTCCACGCCGGCTCGCCGGAACTCAAGCTGCCCCAGGTCCACCTCGTTGTACCAGGAGAGGACGAAGGACAGCGCCATATCGGCACCGGCGTGCGTGGCCGACTCCTTCCAGTCGAGGAAGCGGTCCGGCGCCTGCTCCATCGAGGAGATGAGGCCGGAGATGTCTTGCGGCGCCGCCTCCCCAGGCCACAGCATGGGCACCAGCTCTTCGGCCGCCTTCCGCAGCTCCCAGCCGAGCTTGGTGACGGGCTCGATGCGGGCAGCCATGGACGCCAGATGGTCCTCCATGGAGAAGTACTCCGAGCTGCCCTCGCCGGTTTCCCGCCTCCTGGAATCGCGCGCGACGCCAACGGCTGCCAAAGCCGCCTCCTGCGTCTCCGGGAAGGCCGCTGCAAGAAGAAGAAGAAGCAAGTCAGAAACCATCAAAGCCGAAATAAGCTGAAAAATGCAAATTTTCGAAGTCCTAAACCAAAAGGAAAAGCCTGGCGGCAGCCGGCAAGAACCGACTGCCACCAGCCCAAAGATGAGGATAACGAAGAAATCAGAAGTTTCTGCTGCCGGCTACCAACGAAAGTCGGCAGTCGACAGCCGAAAGCCGGCAAAGGGAAGGAACATAAAGATGCACTCACCCGCCAAGCCGCGATCAAGCGCGCTAAAATCGTCGGTCCAACGCTTTGCGGTAGCCGTCAGCTCTGTGGACTTGGCAGTGACCTCCTCCTGCAGCGCAAGCCGCTGCTTCTCCACCTCCGACAGCCGCCGGCTCAGATCATCCACCTTCTCCTTCTCCGCCGACCTGAGGGAGTTGAGCTCGGTGATGTGGTTCTTCTCCAGCAGGCGCAGCCGTGTCAGCTCCTGCTCAGCCAGCTTGAGCTTGCCGGCGGCGGATCGGCCCGCCTCCTCGCTCTCGGCGCACTGCGCGCGAGCGGCTCGGAGATCCGACTCCAGCTGCGGGACTTTGGCGGCTTCAGCTGCGGGGCGGCCGGAAAGAAATATCAGCCAACCAAGATTAAAAAGAAAATAAGACATCAAGTCGAAAGAAGCGTAGAGCTCACCCTTGACGACCTCCAGCTCACGAGCCAAGGCGGCCCGCTCGATCTTGGCCCGGTGGTAGCTGGTCACCACCTGGTTGTACAAGAAGGTGCGCCGCTCCTCAACCGTCTGAAAGAATCAGTTGTTTAGACGAAACCTGGACCGGCTTCAGGCAGCCGGCCCACGTCTCGGAGGGCTACCAGGACAAGAAAATCGCAGAAGAAAAGAAAACACACCTTCTCAGCATCCTCCAGCGTCGCCAGCTGGGCAAGGGTCTCGGCGGCCTTGGTCTTGAGGCTGGCGCGATAGCCGGAGAAAAGCATCTTCATGGGCGCCGTGCCAGGCTGCCCCTCCCGGCTGAGTACCTCGCAGGAGTTCGCCTGATGCCATGCCTTCTCCATGGTTCCTGCCGAGCCGAAGCTGGAGTCGGAGGCGGACGGCACAGCCACCAGCCGGGCACCCTTGGCCACGTGAAGGCCCTCAGACGGGCCCGCTGCGCCCTCCGTCCTCACCAGCGCGCGCGAGTCAGCGCCCTCCGTGCGCGCCGGCTCGTCCCTAGCCGGCTCCTGCCTGGTCAGCTCGTCCCTCGTCGGCTGCGGCGGCGGCGTCGCTCGGGCGCAGCGGATGGCCCAGCCGGCCCGGTCGTCTCCGGCGCACAGGGCGCCCCCTCGGACTCTCGTCCAACTCCACCACGATGGGCCTGCTGCCTGCTCCGGCCGCAGGCGGCGCGGCCCTGCCAGCGCCAGTCCTAGGAGCAGCCCCGCCGGCTCCGGCCCCGGCTGAAGGCGGCATGCCCCGCCCGGCCCCAGCGGCTGGGTCCAGAAGAGGTGTCCGGCGCGGGAACATGTCGTCCAGCGTCGGCTGCCGCGTTGGCTCGACCCGCATGCCGCGATCGGGCGCGGAGGCCAGCGGCACGGCAAAGGAAGACGCCCCTGTCGCAGGCGGCGGCGGCGTAGGTGCGCGCGAGGAAGGCTGTGGCGTCTGCTCCCTCCTCTGGCGCGGAAGCGGCGACACCACGCGTGGAGCTTGCCGGGAGCCGCCGCCCTGGGCAAACTTGATAGGGGCCCTAGCCGGATAAACAGAAAGATAATAAGCACAAAAGTAAGGAAAGAAAAGGAATCAAACAAGAAAAAGAGAGAGAGAACTCACCCGGCTTGCTCCGGGACCTTCTTCGGCTGATGCCGGCGCTGTTACTTCGCCCTCGACTCCGCGGCGGCGGTGGAGCCGGCTCTCTTCGTGCCCTTGGGTGCCGAAGTCGCCGTGGTGCTTGGCGGCCTCGTGCGCAGAGGCACGGCGGGGATTGGCCCCGTGCCGGACGTCGCCGGCTCCTCCTCCTCCTGGTGCTCTGGTGAAGGGGGCGGATTGTGCTCCCCCTGGCCGCCTAGATCAGGCGCCTGCGGCAGGTCGTCGTCGCCGGCATGGTCGCCGGCTTGGTCAGCCGGATCGACGAGATCCGGCGTCCACCTCTTCGTCGCCAGGTCGCCGTCCTCGGCGTTCTGGCGCTCAAAAACCTAGAAAGACAGAAAAACATGAGCATATGACAAGCCGGAAGTCGGCAGAAGAAAAAGGAAGTCGGCCTCGCAGCCGCAAGCCGGAAAATGGCAAAGACACAAAGCTTACCCGCGCCGGTGGATGGTTCCTGTCGCAGGGCACCAGCCCGTAGCTCCAGTCCTCCGCCAGGTTCGCCTTGGTGATGTGGTTCACCCGGCTGGCCACCTGGGCCTTGGTGAGCGGCACCTTGGACGTCCGGTTCGGATCGAACCGGCCGGACATGTGCCCGATCTTGTGGGTGCGCATCTGGAGCGGCAGCACCCGGCGCTCGGCGATGGTGCAGAGGAGATCTTCGGCAGTCAGCCCGCCTTTGGTGGCTGTCGCCAGGAAGTCCCAGAGAAGGTTCACCTCCGCGTCCGGGTCCGTCGAGCGGGCGTTGTGGCTCCAGTTGATCCGGCCGACTGGAGGAGCCGGATTGAACTCCGGCAGGTTGATCCGGTCGACAAGCTCCCCCTCGTTGCGCACGTAGAAGAATGACATTTGCCAGTTCTTCACCGAGTCGACGGTGGGGATCTTGGGGAAAGGCGTACCAGGCCGGGTGTAGATCGAGGCGGCGCCGCAGGCTCGCAGGCGGCCGTCGTTGGTCTGCGCCTTCAAGAAGAAGAGCCGGCTCCAGAAGTCGATGTCGGGCCACAAGCCGGCGTAAGCCTCCATGAACGCTACGAAGCAGCTCAGGAGGACGCACGCGTTGGCCGGCAGGTGGTGCGGCTGGAGGCCGAAGTGGTCGAGGAATTGCCGGAAGAAGGGCGAAGCCGGCAGACCCAGCCCGCGATCAAGATGCGCGCCGAAGACGACGCGCTCGCCGGGCTCCGGCTCGGGCTCCACCTCCTCAGCGGGCACCCACGTGATGACCGACTGCGGGATCCGCCGGAGGCGCACCAGGCGTTCGATGTCATCCTCCCGCATGTAGGAGCCCCTCCACGATCCGCTGGGGGACGCCATTGACGAGGACGAGGAAGAAGATGACCAGGAGAGGCTGAACGGCGAGGAAGAACCTTGCGACCGCGGCGGCGACAACGGCGGCTGAGGACGCTCCGTCGAGATGCGCGGCCCCGTGGCGCCGGATTGACGGAGTGGCGGCGGTGGACCGGTGAAGATTTGCCCGCCGGAGTTCGCCAGCGGAAGAAGTTCGTCGGAGCAACAGCAAGCTCGAGCGCGCAGAAGAGGGAAGCAGGAGCGCGAAGAGGGAAGCAGGAGCACGAGGAGGAAGAAATGGCAAGTGGCCGCCTCGAGGCGCTCCCCCGCGGCATTTATAGCCACCCGACGCGGGCGGTTGGCCTCCAAGTGGCGGTCGTGGGCCGTAACTCCTCCCACGTCGCCGGATTTACTGCGCCGTAACTGCGCCGTAACTCCCCCCACGTCCACGACGGTTACCGAAAACGGCCACACCACGTCGCCCACTACCGCACCGGATCCGGGGGAACATTGATGTGACCAGACGAACCGACTGACGGGCCAGGCGTCAGACCCGTCAAGTCGGGCGCAGGACCCGAGGCGGCGGAGGCTCCGGCGCGCCGCAAGCCGGAGCCGGACCAAAAGCTCCGCTCGAACCAAAATTCATCAGCAAGGCGGAGGCGCCGTCAGATCTTGCAAGAAAGCAAAAACTGTACAAGTGTAAAAAGCGGCCGGCTGGGAAGCAGCCGGCAGGAACGAGCCGGATGAGGGCGCAGCCGGCTGAATGGAAATTCTCAGTCGGCCCCTCCAAGTGCCGTCTAATATATTCGAGAAGCCAGGAAAACCTGCCTAGGTCCTTCTAAACGCAGGACCTTGCCAGCTTCGGGGGCTAATGTCGGGGGGAAGACCCCGGATAGGGCAATGGACGCGGAGCAGCCGGCTGGCCACTGGCCGGCTCGCGGCAAGGCCGGCTGAGGAGCAGCCGGCTGGCGCCGTGGCCGGCTGGTCCGGAAGCCGGTTGGCTCTAGGTCCTAGTCGGCCTGGCTGCGGCCACCAATGCTGTAGCTGGGCTGGCTTCTACAAGCCATATCCGACTGGGGTTGGTACCTCAGACCGACTCGAGGCTGGCGAGTCTTGCACTGGAAGGAACCGGGTTGGTGATCCGGGTTCCCAAAGTCCACGCTGACTCCATCTTCCGTAAAGCGCGGGGCACTGTGGAGCAATAGTGCCACGCGCCGGACAGGCCGTCAGAGCTTACGACGATCCGTACTGGCTACAGCGGCTGACGGCGACAGGGACGCCTCCTCCATACCGCTGACCGTGGCAGCCGGATGGGACAGGCCACGATGCTCAACCACTCCTGACGTCACCGCCTCGGGAAGGAGCGGAAGCCGAAGCCGGCCAAGCCGGCCAGTAGACTATAGGGTCTTATATGTAAAGTGCCGGTGCCTATATAAGCCGCACTACCCCCTCTCGTGCAGGGGATCGATCATTTATTGCTTTCACCTACCTGCAGAGCTGCCCTGTGAGAGAGACCATCGTCTCCCTTAGCCTCTCAGGGCCAGCCGGACACAGCTCTAGGAGCACCACTGTACTGTGTGATCATCATATACACTCATAGCAGGAGTAGAGGTTTTACCTCCACCGGAGGGCCTCGAACCTGGGTACGTCGCCGTGTCGCTCGTGCCCATACCCGCTTCCGGATACCGCCGTGAGATCCCTCAGGAACCACTTCGATTAGCCACCCTATGGCATATGCCGTGACGATACCACGACAAATAACATAATATGGTGTCCCCATGGTGGACATGTGTCGAACGAGGGGTTTTCGGACGAAAAGAGGGCGAAATCGCCAAAAACTGACCAAACCACCATGGATTTGGGGCATGATTTGGCACCCTTGTGCACATTGTGATATCACACCTTGCTTGCTATGGGTTTTGATTTTTTGGAGTTGGTGGCATGGTGTCCCCATGGTGGACATGTGTCGAACGAGGGGTTTTCGGACGAAAAGAGGGGGAAATCGCCAAAAACTGACCAAACCACCATGGATTTGGGGCATCATTTGGCACACTTTGTGCACATTGTGATATCACACCTTGCTTGCTATGGGTTTTGATTTTTTGGAGTTGGTGGCATGGTGTCCCCATGGTGGACATGTGTCGAACGAGGGGTTTTCGGACGAAAAGAGGGCGAAATCGCCAAAAACTGACCAAACCACCATGGATTTGGGGCATGATTTGGCACCCTTGTGCACATTGTGATATCACACCTTGGTTGCTATGGGTTTTGATTTTTTGGAGTTGGTGTCTTGGTGTCCCCATGGTGGACATGTGTCGAACGAGGGGTTTTCGGACGAAAAGAGGGGGAAATCGCCAAAAACTGACCAAACCACCATGGATTTGGGGCATGATTTGGCACACTTGTGCACATTGTGATATCACACCTTGCTTGCTATGGGTTTTGATTTTTTGGAGTTGGTGGCATGGTGTCCCCATGGTGGACATGTGTCGAACGAGGGGTTTTCGGACGAAAAGAGGGGGAAATCGCCAAAAACTGACCAAACCACCATGGATTTGGGGCATGATTTGGCACACTTGTGCACATTGTGATATCACACCTTGCTTGCTATGGGTTTTGATTTTTTGGAGTTGGTGGCATGGTGTCCCCATGGTGGACATGTGTCGAACGAGGGGTTTTCGGACGAAAAGAGGGGGAAATCGCCAAAAACTGACCAAACCACCACGGATTTGGGGCATGATTTGGCACACTTGTGCACATTGTGATATCACACCTTGGTTGCTATGGGTTTTGATTTTTTGGAGTTGGTGGCTTGGTGTCCCCATGGTGGACATGTGTCGAACGAGGGGTTTTCGGACGAAAAGAGGGGGAAATCGCCAAAAACTGACCAAACCACCATGGATTTGGGGCATGATTTGGCACCCTTGTGCACATTGTGATATGACACCTTGCTTGCTATGGGTTTTGATTTTTTGGAGTTGGTGGCATGGTGTCCCCATGGTGGACATGTGTCGAACGAGGGGTTTTCGGACGAAAAGAGGGGGAAATCGCCAAAAACTGACCAAACCACCATGGATTTGGGGCATGATTTGGCACACTTGTGCACATTGTGATATCACACCTTGCTTGCTATGGGTTTTGATTTTTTGGAGTTGGTGGCATGGTGTCCCCATGGTGGACATGTGTCGAACGAGGGGTTTTCGGACGAAAAGAGGGCGAAATCGCCAAAAACTGACCAAACCACCATGGATTTGGGGCATGATTTGGCACCCTTGTGCACATTGTGATATCACACCTTGGTTGCTATGGGTTTTGATTTTTTGGAGTTGGTGGCTTGGTGTCCCCATGGTGGACATGTGTCGAACGAGGGGTTTTCGGACGAAAAGAGGGGGAAATCGCCAAAAACTGACCAAACCACCATGGATTTGGGGCATGATTTGGCACACTTGTGCACATTGTGATATCACACCTTGCTTGCTATGGGTTTTGATTTTTTGGAGTTGGTGGCATGGTGTCCCCATGGTGGACATGTGTCGAACGAGGGGTTTTCGGACGAAAAGAGGGGGAAATCGCCAAAAACTGACCAAACCACCATGGATTTGGGGCATGATTTGGCACACTTGTGCACATTGTGATATCACACCTTGCTTGCTATGGGTTTTGATTTTTTGGAGTTGGTGGCATGGTGTCCCCATGGTGGACATGTGTCGAACGAGGGGTTTTCGGACGAAAAGAGGGGGAAATCGCCAAAAACTAACCAAACCACCATGGATTTGGGGCATGATTTGGCACACTTGTGCACATTGTGATATCACACCTTGCTTGCTATGGGTTTTGATTTTTTGGAGTTGGTGGCATGGTGTCCCCATGGTGGACATGTGTCGAACGAGGGGTTTTCGGACGAAAAGAGGGGGAAATAGCCAAAAACTGACCAAACCACCATGGATTTGGGGCATGATTTGTCACACTTGTGCACATTGTGATATCACACCTTGCTTGCTATGGGTTTTGATTTTTTGGAGTTGGTGGCTTGGTGTCCCCATGGTGGACATGTGTCGAACGAGGGGTTTTCGGACGAAAAGAGGGGGAAATCGCCAAAAACTGACCAAACCACCATGGATTTGGGGCATGATTTGGCACACTTGTGCACATTGTGATATGACACCTTGATTGCTATGGGTTTTGATTTTTTGGAGTTGGTGGCTTGGTGTCCCCATGGTGGACATGTGTCGAACGAGGGGTTTTCGGACGAAAAGAGGGGGAAATCGCCAAAAACTGACCAAACCACCTTGGATTTGGGGCATTTAACGTCACCACATTACCCTAGAACAGAAGTTTCACTTGGAAAAAGGTTTGACAACCTCTTAGTGCAATTAGGTCAACGTAGGTTTCACCAAACACTCAAACTTTCATATAAAATTGAAAATTTGTTGAAATCTTTCCAAACCTTGTGTATTGGCCAATGTGTGGCTAACACTTTCCATGGAAAATAACAAACTAGAAAAAAAATTGGCATAAGGGTGCATCAACATGTGGGTAATGACGCTAGCATGCTATCTTGGCAGTTTGGTTTGAAAATTTTCAAAAATTCATCCCCTAAACTCAAGAAGAGGCTATGTGTGATCACTAATTCGTATTTCAAATATTTTAGAGTTTTTAATACCCATACTGAAAATTCTGTGCCAGCCCATCCGTCATGCGTGGGACCCATGTCAAAGTAATGGGAAAGTGGACTCACTACATGCAGCAATCCACGTTTTCACACCCACGCGTCGTACGTAGGAACCCAAACGGCAGCACCTACTGTATATCCATCGGCCCCATCGTCTCTCCCACCCGCAACTTCTATTCCCCAATCTCTGGCGAAAAACCCTGCTTGCACCTCCACCAGCGCAACACCGACCTCCCCTTCCACCGAAGATCCCGAAGATGAAGCGTGTTCGCGGAGACGAGCCGGAGGCGAGTGCGGTCGTCAACGTCGACAGAGGCGACGGCGATGGTCCGGTAGTAGTCGACGTCGCGGAGGCGGGATCTTCTTCCGCAACTGGAGCCGCTCTTCGCCGCGCCGTGACCGTGGAGGGCTCCGCCCAACCGGCCGTGGTCGCCGTCGCTGATGAGGCCACGGGAGACGTCCTCGCTCCCGCGGCACAAGCAGATGACCAGGGCTTCGATCCGAATGACCCGTTCTACCGCCACTCCAGGCAGTACCGCGAGCTATATGGCCCCAGAGAGTGCGACGAGTTCGAAGAGGAGGCCTCCGACAACTGCAGCGAGGTACTCTACTATTCCGATCGATCCCCTGTTTTTCTTGATCTTACTGTTCATCATAGGGTTTGCTCATAGGGTAGATTGATTTGCCCTGTCAACGACTTCTTGTACAAATTGATGATTCTGGGGTTCTTGCTCATCTGATTTATGGTTTGTAGTTACTAGATCTGTAATATTTGATGCACATCTTGATTCAACTGTAATGATTCCTTTTGTGTGATGAATGATACCTGCTTAGTGTAACGCTCACTGCATTTCAAACTTAAATTCATCCGAATATGAATCATACCAGAGTGATTATGATTACAAGAATTATATTATAGGTACTATTAATTGATCTGATACATGGATTTTATAATCACCATTTGTCTTAAACTGGTGCTTATTTATACGATGAAAGCATAGTGTGTACATCATTTTAATTTGGGGAACAAGTGAATTATCAGTTGCATGTAATTTATGACCATAATTTTTGTTCAATTCCTGCTTATTGACGTCATGAATCCATATTGTTTTATGTATCTGTACATCTTATGGGAACAAATGATTGATCCCTGATCCATGAAATTTATAATCACCATTTTCTCTTAAATTGGTGCTTACTTATAATACTGAAATAATGATTGGACTACCCATGAACAAGTTGTGACAACAGTTTAAATTGTTGGTTATTTATATTAGTGAAGTAATTATGTATGGTTGGATCTGGATCATAAATGTTGATTCTACATGATTAATTCTTAATAATGTTCATACAAAAATATTTAATGCTTCAATTGTATTTCAGTTAATTTCCTTCTCTCACTTCTTCTTTACTTTCAAAATCGCAGGAAGACTCTGAGGACGTTGACAGCGACAAGGAGGACCGGGACCGGAAGAGCCGCTTCGTTCTGAAGAAGCTGAAGACTGGCCAGATCCCTTTCCGTCGTAACGGAAAGCCACATTGCCCATTCTGCGGCAGGGTTTTCCCGAACGATCTCGTGTGTCTGATCCAGCACGCGACAGGAGTTGGAAAAGGTAGCAAGCAGAAGCACAATCCTGCTAGCAAGGCGAAGCACGCTGCCTTTGGCAAGTTCCTCAGGGACTACGTCAGATCGGCCTCAGCCCGCTCGGCGGTCCAGCTGGTGGCCCTCATGGTCTCCACTAAATTTAGTTTCTGTTTAGTTGTTCCCCCGAGGTTCATGGTTAAACTATGTCATGTTTCAAAGACTATGTTCTACTTTTGTTATTTGGAACCTGGGCAATCATACCCAGTTGTTTAACTTCCAGCCTAGTGGGCTTGTTCTGTTTTTCCCAAGGCCCAGGGAAGTACATATTAATTTGCAAAAAATGAATAATTAAAATCAGTGAAAATTGAACTGGCAGTAGAAAAAATGCAGGACCAAATAGTCAATCGTAAAGTTTACCCCCTACATAATCCCACTATACAATCCCTTCACACAAGAGCGGCCAGGGTAGCGATATGACATAAACACACAATGGGCACACACAAATTGTAGACTAAAACAATTATATCATATGATAAAGATTATATCATAGGATATCAACTGAAACTTCAATACCACCACGGCCGCCCTGGTTGAAAAGAATGAGAACAACATTCCCAGATTCAAAGTTATACTCCTTAGTAAACTCCGACCAGCAGGAATCGAACTTCATCCTTCCATCAGTAGTAGTGTAGTATGCACCCTGAGGGTGGTAGCCATAGTCATCAACAAAAAAACATGCATCCCCGCTTTCAGAGATATTCAAGGACCTAACAACTTCCTTCGGTATACGCTGAATAATAAAAATTAAATTATATATGGGAAGGATATAAAGGATAACTAAGATTACATAAAGAAAACGAGAATTATACCAGTCCATTGCCCTTCAAATCAGTATTCGTCAAGGTGTGCACAAAAACAACACCAAGACCAAGACCACGCTCACGGAGAAGTTGTTCCTTCTTCAATGTTTGAGCAGTAGTAAGCATAACACCTTTAGTGTGGACAACTGCAGTTGGAATTTCTGCATACAAATTTAAAATTAATAAAAGAATAAAAAAAGAGGAGATATAACATCAGTTATATTAAAAAAATGGGCAACACATGGTAAAAGATAAAACAGAATTACCATCGACACGATGCTTTTCAGTGCCATCAGGACCTACTGCAAAAATCCCAAACAGTTCAGGAGCACTATCAAACCCAAACATGATACAGTCACCAACTTTCAGGTCGTAGTCATGAAGAAATTTTTGGTATCCAGTACCAAAAACACGTGTCTTCGAACTGCCTTTCTTAACATGAAATTTGTACTTCACTTCATCCGATGTAACGACAAAGAAGATATTACCAACAAGGTTGTTGAACTGCCTCCTCACAAAACAAGGCACAGTCTGAAAAAACAGTAGAACAAAAATGCAGAAAATAAGGATATAGTCTAGAATCTGTCAACAAAAAAGATACATTCTAAAAAAGGATATATACCATAAAGTCATCAAATCTGCTTCCAAGATAACAACGAAATGAACTGAGAGTCTCCCGCCTCTGCTGACAATGATTGCCCATCGAACCACAAACAACACAGTTCATCCTGTGTATATTTAGCAATTACCAAAGCTAGTAAAAAATACAGGTAGGTAGGGCATATTCATAGAAATCTATCCATAGATCTGAAACCATACACACATATATCCATAGATCTGAACAAACAAGATTATTCAGAGGACAAAAAGGATTTTCAACAAACAGAGAAAAAGGAGGTGAGGTGAAGTAGTGACATGTAAAAACATATTTTCCTACCTCTCAAAACAAACGAAAATCTTCAGAGAGAAAAGAGTTTTTCAGCAGAAAAGAGAGAGAAAGAAGATGAAGGAGACTTGCTTCACCGCATGAACAAGGGAGGGCAGAAGGCAAAACCAACCAGGGGCATTATAAATACAATAAGTAGTAGTAACTGCCTACAACCGCTATTTAATGAGGCTGTGGGGTAGATGGTGGTTGCTATCCTGTAAGTTATTCAAAAGTCAAACACAAAGTAACTCATGCAAAAATACATTGAATCATAAAGTTGCACTTCAAAATTATTTAAAACCATATGATTTACAACTTCAAATGTACAACAAAATGTTGACTACATGCCTTTGTTCGGACTATAGGTTAGGTCAGAACAATTATGGCATGTTAGTCATTTTTTCAACATACATAAAAAACAAATGCTCATTTGTGGACGAAGTGCACAATTATACCAAAGTAGGCATCACTTCAACACATCAAACTACACCAAACCTCATGAAAAATTTAAATTTGAATTTTGCACATGAATGTCACAACATTTACTCAGTCCCACTAGTTACTGATGATTTTACATTGAATTTAGCATTTATTATGAGTTTTACTCGTTTTCTGTCATTTTTTAATAAAAAAATCAACAAACACCTAAAAATGTCAGAAAAATCTGAAACTCCTTAGGCACACATACCTACCCTTCATGACCACTCACAAAAATTTGCAGCTCAATCTGAGTATTTGAAGTGCAGCTTGCTTGAAAAAGAGCCCTTCACCGACATGATCGATGTGGGTCCACACATGGATCGACCCAACCAACATGAGGTTCCACAAGTGTTTTCAGACAAAATCTCACATGTGTGAACAATAACATGTATATGTGGGATGTGTTCTCACATATACCTCACATGCAAAACGTTTTACAACTTCCGGGGTCGACGATTCGACCGTTCTGCCGAAAATGTCCTCACTTGTGTAAATTCACATCAAACTACACCAAACCTCATGAAAAATTTAAATTCGAATTTTGCACATGAATGTCACAACATTTACTCAATCCCACTAGTTACTGATGATTTTACATTGAATTTAGCATTTATTATGAGTTTTACTCGTTTTCTGTCATTTTTTAATTAAAATATACATGTACAGTTCCATTTTCAGAGTAATATTTTTTCTTTCACGGCAAAAACTTGTTCCCTCCAAATTGTAGTACGCCGGCTGCCAAAACGCCCAAATTTTTTGTTCCCTCCACTCCTCCCGCGCACCCCACCTATCAAATATTTCGCCCTCCCTTATATACGTCGTGCCTCTACCCCATGATTTACGAGCATCTTAACTACCCACACACCCGACCTCATCCTCTCGTGCTCACCCCGATCCGGTGTCTTCGCCGGACGTTCATCCATCTCGCATCTATCTCCCCGGCCGGTGGTCGCCATGGCCGGCAGTCGTCGAAACGTCGGGGTGAAGGAAAATCGCACACACACGCCGAAGAAGGCGCCCGGCTCGAAGAAACGCCAAGGTAAATCTGTCGGTGATCGGCTTGTTGTTGTGTTTTTCGGATGGTTAGATCGAGAGATCGGTTTTACATGTCTACCACGCCCGTTTGACCTATATCTAGATCTTGCATATTTGATAGATCCAATCCCGACATCATACGTATAGGGTTTATCGTTTTTATTGCAGAGACAATCATGCCGTGCTATACAATCTTTGCCATCCCGCTGCTGTACAATCTTTTGCATAGACAATTGTTTGCCGAAACACTTAACTGAACTAATTCCAGCCGTTGCCGAAAATAGCCTGACGAGCTACAGTGAACAACGACATTGCTTCAGACTTTTATTCGTCGCCGTGAGGGAAGCAGAGTTTGATCTAGAACAATTGTTTGCTGTTTTCTATGGAACTAGTTAGTTTGCACGTGCAATGCACGTCTTAACAATGTAATGAAGTTTTTTTAATCATGTACTTTGTTTCATCAGCCTATTTATTTCCACAATTTTTGTTTATCTATGTCTTTCAAAAGTCAAAAATCAAATTTCAGCACATATCTGAACTTCTATCAGCACATATCTGAACTTCTATCAGCACATATCTGAACTTCTATCGGTATAGGACTGAACTACCGATACCTCATTATGTGTCAATTATTTGTTACGAGTAGATATCTAAAAGCACATGATGTCCCTTAGCCTGCCATATGCCCCCTCTTATGTTTTGTTCGCCGACATCATACGTAGACTCTTATGTTTTCAATCATTTGCTGCTGTACAATATTTTGGAAAGACAATTATTTGCTGTTTTCTATGGAATTGGCCCCCTCTTATGTTTTGTTCACGCTCCGCTCTTCCGATTATTTCAGCGGAGACACAAAACCCCGTCAAGCCGGCATATGAGCTTGCCAAGGAGAAACAAATGCAAGAAAATGTAGTACGCATGGAAAAAAATTTCGCTGAAAAATATGGACCTGCCCACAAATTTCAGAAAGATTTCTCTGGTTTTGCATGTACATTAGTGTATGGTGGGGTACAAATAGGAACTAGTAACAATCTAAAGGACACAGTCTGCGAAGAGATGGAGGTCGAAGAGGACCCCTCGTATGAACCGAATCCAGAAGAGATAGCTACTGCTGATGATGATCTTCATTCAGATGAGGATCAGCGCACTGTCGGCAAAACTTCAGCTCAGGTCTGTGGAACTATGTCTGAACTATGATAGGAAATACGTACATGCTAAATGTTTCCTACTAATGTAGCCTCTACTTTGCTTGCAGATAGTTGCTTCTTCTGCAATAGTTGCACAGAAGAAGCGATCCATACCTGAAGTTGCACCATCCAACATTGCAACAAGATCAATGGCAACAACTGAACCTAAAGCTGGGTCATCTGATGAGCCGACGGCCACTGCTGGTCTGAACACTGAAGGAGCACCCTCACCTAACCAGATCATGACATCTGGAGGCAGCACCTCATCTCCTGAGGACAATCAAATTGTAAACTTTGAGCGGCAAGGTATGAAAGTTTGTAAAAACTAAACACTGTACCGCATATTTTCATATAAAAGAGAATCATTTCATATCTCTTATTTCAGAGACATTGACAACATCTGGCGGTAGTAAGAGAAAGAGAGGTGGACGCAGACGTACCATGGGCCATGGACTACATGAGTACACAAGAAGAAATGGTGGCAATAAGATGCCAATTGAATTCACTGCTGGTGTCAGGAGACCCAAGGATTATGTCCAGTCAGCAAAGCTGAGCAATGAGGTTGGTATTCACATCCGTGAAAAAATGCCGCTTGCAACACACTGGACACAGTACAAGAAAGATGACACTCTCAAACATGTCATTCCTCATGCTATAAGTACAGTAGCGGTGAGTCCTGTACAATCTTGGTTTAAACTAATTAGTATGCTACATGATCATCTATGTAAGAATCTACTGATTAATGCATCACTATTTTGAAGGGAAAGTTTAATATGGACAAAAATGATGAGGTGGCTCAAGATGTGTGCACTGATATGCTGCAAGTTAGTATTCGGCAGTTCCGATATAGGCTTAAAAAGGAGTATTGGCCGAAAATTAAAAATCTCACACTGGAGCAAGCATATCTCAAGAAGCCAGGTCATGTAGAAGAGAAAAGCTGGAAAGAACTGGTGAAAAGATGGTTTGATGAGAAGTACCAGGTACATAAACGTTATTGCTTTCAGTAACAGCTACTGAATTCTTACATTTCTCTGATCTGGATAAATAAAATGCATGTACTGAACATAGGGACTGTGTGTAATAAATGGAAAGAACAGAGAAGCTGTGAAACAGTTCCATACCACTGGATCTCGAAGCTATGTTGCTCACTGGGAACATCTAGTAAGTGTTCTGAATTTCTCAATACAGTTCATACTTCTGTCATACACAGTGTACAATGGTAATGTGCATTCTACATTTTTTCAAGCAGAAGGCTAAGCAGCAGGAAGAAGAAACCTCTCCAATTGAATTTTTTAGAATCACACACACTAACAAGGATAACATTATGAGTGCTGAAGCAAAAAGTGCATATGTAAGAAATATTTCTTATTAGCACAATATAATATAATCCAGTTTTGTATGTTGTCCATGCAATGATTGTAATCTTTATGCAGGATCAAATGGTGGCAAAAAAAGCGGCGCCACGCAATGAAGATGAACCTGATTTGACTGATTTGCAAATTGTTCAGCTAGTTCTGAGCGAGAAAAGCCCATCCACCACCTGCAACAGCACATTCCTACCAAGATTGGGCGTCGCAACAAGTTCCAGGAAGTCTTCTGTCTCAGCTACACGCATCCGAGAGCTACAACAAAGACTGGCAGATCAAGAGCAGAACTCCATACAGGCAGCTGAAACGTACCACAGTGACATGCAGGCAAGACTGCAAGAACAAGATGAAAAATTTGAAGAGATCAGGAAGAAGCAGGAGGAAGAACTTGAAGCTGTGAAGAAAGCCCAAGAAGAAAAGACTCTGGCTTATGAAAAGAGGCTGACAGAAATGGATGCCGTGCTTAATTTGCTCTTGAGGACATCCCAGCCACCATCCATGTCTCAATCCCAGGGCAACTAATCTATTGCACCACCGTCCTACAACATTATTAATCATAGGTCTTTTAATTTCTTTGTGTTCCAATTGTAATTTTCTTATGAATCTTTCGGTCTGTGAGAGACATATATACTTCTTGTGCCACCATTTAAGTATGATATTTATTGTCTACTTTTTGATATTTCGCCAGTTTTTTGTTTCCCAAATTTCGCAAATAATTCAAATGCTCTCAAATTTTGTCAAATTCAAAAGGTGACGGAAAATGTCACAACGTCACTATTAAATGAAACCACGTGGCACCAATTTCTGGTCCCACTTGTCAGAATTTGTGGGTCCCACCAGTCAGCATTATTGGGACCCATATGTCGGCAACAACCTGGTCCCACTTGTCTGAATTTTGTGGATCCCACCGGTCAGAATATTGTGGGTCCAGCTTGTCATAATATTTTGTGGGTCCCACCAGATATCCATGTCAGCGCCGTCGGACCCATGTTGTCAGAAGCCAAATGGACCCACATGTAAGGCCACGTATGCTTTTTTTGGACCAATCAGAAGCTTCCCAAGATTTAGATATTGACGAAAGTTGCAATTTTTCGTGACAAACCTGTCTGTCAACAATGAACCTTTGATGTTGACGAATTTGCAGGTCATTACCATCAAACATTTGACGTTGACGAAAAAATGCATACCGTCACCCCCGATATTTTATGACGGAGCTTCCTTGACGAACCCCATGACGATCAAATTTTGTCACCGCGAAGTAATCCTTGACGAAAATTGGCCTTAACATGACGAAAGTGATTTGTCAAAAAAAATGTTTTCCTTTGTAGTGAGTAATTTCATCTTAGATCCCAAAGAGATTTTCAATGCTTTCTAAACGGCCTCAATCGGAGCTTGTTCTTATTCATGTTGTTACTCTTAACTACTTCCCTCTTCTAGATGATGCCTATAATCAATTTCGTCACCGTATCTTCTCTAATGTGACACCAACACCCTATCGTAGACATCCGTATCAGGGGCGTCTATGACCTGGATAGCATCGGGATGAAATAGCCCATGCAAAACCGAACAGTAAAAACAAAAAAAACTTGTGTTTTTTGCATACTTGTTTGTTACTTTGGGTTAGTCATTTTGGGGGTCGAGAGTTTCAACACGTGTGAGGGGATGTGTGCGTACATTAAAATTTATATAGATCGTGAGAAAGTGAAGTAATTTCATCTTAGATCCCAAAGAGATTTTCAATGCTTTCTAAACGGCCTCAATCGGAGCTTGTTCTTATTCATGTTGTTACTCTTAACTACTTCCCTCTTCTAGATGATGCCTATAATCAATTTCGTCACCGTATCTTCTCTAATGTGACACCAACACCCTATCGTAGACATCCGTATCGGGGCGTCTAGGACCTGGATAGCATCGGGATGAAATAGCCCATGCAAAACCGAACAAGAAAAAGAAAAAAACTTGTGTTTTTGCATACTTGTTTGTTACTTTGGGTTAGTCGTTTTGGGGGTCGAGAGTTTCAACACGTGTGAGGGGATGTGTGCGTACATTAAAATTTATATAGATCGTGAGAAAGTGAAGTAATTTCATCTTAGATCCCAAAGAGATTTTCAATGCTTTCTAAACGGCCTCAATCGGAGCTTGTTCTTATTCATGTTGTTACTCTTAACTACTTCCCTCTTCTAGATGATGCCTATAATCAATTTCGTCACCGTATCTTCTCTAATGTGACACCAACACCCTATCGTAGACATCCGTATCTGGGGCGTCTAGGACCTGGATAGCATCGGGATGAAATAGCCCATGCAAAACCGAACAGTAAAAACAAAAAAAAAACTTGTGTTTTTTGCATACTTGTTTGTTACTTTGGGTTAGTCGTTTTGGGGGTCAAGAGTTTCAACACGTGTGAGGGGATGTGTGCGTACATTAAAATTTATATAGATCGTGAGAAAGTGAAGTAATTTCATCTTAGATCCCAAAGAGATTTTCAATGCTTTCTAAACGGCCTCAATCGGAGCTTGTTCTTATTCATGTTGTTACCCTTAATTACTTCCCTCTTCTAGATGATGCCTATAATCAATTTCGTCACCGTATCTTCTCTAATGTGACACCAACACCCTATCGTAGACATCCGTATCAGGGGCGTCTAGGACCTGGATAGCATCGGGATGAAACAGCCCATGCAAAACCGAACAGTAAAAACAAAAAAAAAACTTGTGTTTTTTGCATACTTGTTTGTTACTTTGGGTTAGTCGTTTTGGGGTCGAGAGTTTCAACACGTGTGAGGGGATGTGTGCGTACATTAAAATTTATATAGATCGTGAGAAAGTGAAGTAATTTCATCTTAGATCCCAAAGAGATTTTCAATGCTTTCTAAACGGCCTCAATCGGAGCTTGTTCTTATTCATGTTGTTACTCTTAACTACTTCCCTCTTCTAGATGATGCCTATACTCAATTTCGTCACCGTATCTTCTCTAATGTGACACCAACACCCTATCGTAGACATCCGTATCAGGGGCGTCTAGGACCTGGATAGCATCGGGATGAAATAGCCCATGCAAAACCGAACAGTAAAAACAAAAAAAACTTGTGTTTTTTGCATACTTGTTTGTTACTTTGGGTTAGTCGTTTTGGGGGTCAAGAGTTTCAACACGTGTGAGGGGATGTGTGCGTACATTAAAATTTATATAGATCGTGAGAAAGTGAAGTAATTTCATCTTAGATCCCAAAGAGATTTTCAATGCTTTCTAAACGGCCTCAATCGGAGCTTGTTCTTATTCATGTTGTTACTCTTAACTACTTCCCTCTTCTAGATGATGCCTATAATCAATTTCGTCACCGTAACTTCTCTAATGTGACACCAACACCCTATCATAGACATCCGTATCAGGGGCGTCTAGGACCTGGATAGCATCGGGATGAAACAGCCCATGCAAAACCGAACAGTAAAAACAAAAACAAAACTTGTGTTTTTTGCATACTTGTTTGTTACTTTGGGTTAGTCGTTTTGGGGGTCGAGAGTTTCAACACGTGTGAGGGGATGTGTGCGTACATTAAAATTTATATAGATCGTGAGAAAGTGAAGTAATTTCATCTTAGATCCCAAAGAGATTTTCAATGCTTTCTAAACGGCCTCAATCGGAGCTTGTTCTTATTCATGTTGTTACTCTTAACTACTTCCCTCTTCTAGATGATGCCTATACTCAATTTCGTCACCGTATCTTCTCTAATGTGACACCAACACCCTATCGTAGACATCCGTATCTGGGGCGTCTAGGACCTGGATAGCATCGGGACGGAATAGCCCATGCAAAACCGAACAAGTAAAAACAAAAAAACTTGTGTTTTTTGCATACTTGTTTGTTACTTTGGGTTAGTCGTTTTGGGGGTCAAGAGTTTCAACACGTGTGAGGGGATGTGTGCGTACATTAAAATTTATATAGATCGTGAGGAAGTGAAGTAATTTCATCTTAGATCCCAAAGAGATTTTCAATGCTTTCTAAACGGCCTCAATCGGAGCTTGTTCTTATTCATGTTGTTACTCTTAACTACTTCCCTCTTCTAGATGATGCCTATACTCAATTTCGTCACCGTATCTTCTCTAATGTGACACCAACACCCTATCGTAGACATCCGTATCAGGGGCGTCTAGGACCTGGATAGCATCGGGATGAAATAGCCCATGCAAAACCGAACAGTAAAAACAAAAAAAACTTGTGTTTTTTGCATACTTGTTTGTTACTTTGGGTTAGTCGTTTTGGGGGTCAAGAGTTTCAACACGTGTGAGGGGATGTGTGCGTACATTAAAATTTATATAGATCGTGAGAAAGTGAAGTAATTTCATCTTAGATCCCAAAGAGATTTTCAATGCTTTCTAAACGGCCTCAATCGGAGCTTGTTCTTATTCATGTTGTTACCCTTAACTACTTCCCTCTTCTAGATGATGCCTATAATCAATTTCGTCACTGTATCTTCTCTAATGTGACACCAACACCCTATCGTAGACATCCGTATCAGGGGCGTCTAGGACCTGGATAGCATCGGGATGAAATAGCCCATGCAAAACCGAACAGTAAAAAGAAAAAAAAACTTGTGTTTTTTGCATACTTGTTTGTTACTTTGGGTTAGTCGTTTTGGGGGTCGAGAGTTTCAACACGTGTGAGGGGATGTGTGCGTACATTAAAATTTATATAGATCGTGAGAAAGTGAAGTAATTTCATCTTAGATCCCAAAGAGATTTTCAATGCTTTCTAAACGGCCTCAATCGGAGCTTGTTCTTATTCATGTTGTTACTCTTAACTACTTCCCTCTTCTAGATGATGCCTATACTCAATTTCGTCACCGTATCTTCTCTAATGTGACACCAACACCCTATCGTAGACATCCGTATCAGGGGCGTCTAGGACCTGGATAGCATCGGGATGAAATAGCCCATGCAAAACCGAACACAAAAAACAAAAAAACTTGTGTTTTTTGCATACTTGTTTGTTACTTTGGGTTAGTCGTTTTGGGGGTCAAGAGTTTCAACACGTGTGAGGGGATGTGTGCGTACATTAAAATTTATATAGATCGTGAGAAAGTGAAGTAATTTCATCTTAGATCCCAAAGAGATTTTCAATGCTTTCTAAACGGCCTCAATCGGAGCTTGTTCTTATTCATGTTGTTACTCTTAACTACTTCCCTCTTCTAGATGATGCCTATAATCAATTTCGTCACCGTAACTTCTCTAATGTGACACCAACACCCTATCATAGACATCCGTATCAGGGGCGTCTAGGACCTGGATAGCATCGGGATGAAACAGCCCATGCAAAACCGAACAGTAAAAACAAAAACAAAACTTGTGTTTTTTGCATACTTGTTTGTTACTTTGGGTTAGTCGTTTTGGGGGTCGAGAGTTTCAACACGTGTGAGGGGATGTGTGCGTACATTAAAATTTATATAGATCGTGAGAAAGTGAAGTAATTTCATCTTAGATCCCAAAGAGATTTTCAATGCTTTCTAAACGGCCTCAATCGGAGCTTGTTCTTATTCATGTTGTTACTCTTAACTACTTCCCTCTTCTAGATGATGCCTATACTCAATTTCGTCACCGTATCTTCTCTAATGTGACACCAACACCCTATCGTAGACATCCGTATCAGGGGCGTCTAGGACCTGGATAGCATCGGGATGAAATAGCCCATGCAAAACCGAACAGTAAAAACAAAAAAAACTTGTGTTTTTTGCAAACTTGTTTGTTACTTTGGGTTAGTCGTTTTGGGGGTCAAGAGTTTCAACACGTGTGAGGGGATGTGTGCGTACATTAAAATTTATATAGATCGTGAGAAAGTGAAGTAATTTCATCTTAGATCCCAAAGAGATTTTCAATGCTTTCTAAACGGCCTCAATCGGAGCTTGTTCTTATTCATGTTGTTACTCTTAACTACTTCCCTCTTCTAGATGATGCCTATAATCAATTTCGTCACCGTAACTTCTCTAATGTGACACCAACACCCTATCATAGACATCCGTATCAGGGGCGTCTAGGACCTGGATAGCATCGGGATGAAACAGCCCATGCAAAACCGAACAGTAAAAACAAAAACAAAACTTGTGTTTTTTGCATACTTGTTTGTTACTTTGGGTTAGTCGTTTTGGGGGTCGAGAGTTTCAACACGTGTGAGGGGATGTGTGCGTACATTAAAATTTATATAGATCGTGAGAAAGTGAAGTAATTTCATCTTAGATCCCAAAGAGATTTTCAATGCTTTCTAAACGGCCTCAATCGGAGCTTGTTCTTATTCATGTTGTTACTCTTAACTACTTCCCTCTTCTAGATGATGCCTATACTCAATTTCGTCACCGTATCTTCTCTAATGTGACACCAACACCCTATCGTAGACATCCGTATCTGGGGCGTCTAGGACCTGGATAGCATCGGGATGAAATAGCCCATGCAAAACCGAACAAGAAAAACAAAAAACTTGTGTTTTTTGCATACTTGTTTGTTACTTTGGGTTAGTCGTTTTGGGGGTCAAGAGTTTCAACACGTGTGAGGGGATGTGTGCGTACATTAAAATTTATATAGATCGTGAGAAAGTGAAGTAATTTCATCTTAGATCCCAAAGAGATTTTCAATGCTTTCTAAACGGCCTCAATCGGAGCTTGTTCTTATTCATGTTGTTACTCTTAACTACTTCCCTCTTCTAGATGATGCCTATAATCAATTTTGTCAACGTATCTTCTCTAATGTGACACCAACACCCTATCGTAGACATCCGTATCAGGGGCGTCTAGGACCTGGATAGCATCGGGATGAAACAGCCCATGCAAAACCAAACAGTAAAAACAAAAAAAAACTTGTGTTTTTTGCATACTTGTTTGTTACTTTGGGTTAGTCGTTTTGGGGGTCGAGAGTTTCAACACGTGTGAGGGGATGTGTGCGTACATTAAAATTTATATAGATCGTGAGAAAGTGAAGTAATTTCATCTTAGATCCCAAAGAAATTTTCAATGCTTTCTAAACGGCCTCAATCAGAGCTTGTTCTTATTCATGTTGTTACTCTTAACTACTTCCCTCTTCTAGATGATGCCTATACTCAATTTCGTCACCGTATCTTCTCTAATGTGACACCAACACCCTATCGTAGACATCCGTATTAGGGGCGTCTAGGACCTGGATAGCATCGGGATGAAATAGCCCATGCAAAACCGAACAGTAAAAACAAAAAAACTTGTGTTTTTTGCATACTTGTTTGTTACTTTGGGTTAGTCGTTTTGGGGGTCAAGAGTTTCAACACGTGTGAGGGGATGTGTGCGTACATTAAAATTCATATAGATCGTGAGAAAGTGAAGTAATTTCATCTTAGATCCCAAAGAGATTTTCAATGCTTTCTAAACGGCCTCAATCGGAGCTTGTTCTTATTCATGTTGTTACTCTTAACTACTTCCCTCTTCTAGATGATGCCTATAATCAATTTCGTCACCGTATCTTCTCTAATGTGACACCAACACCCTATCGTAGACATCCGTATCAGGGGCGTCTAGGACCTGGATAGCATCGGGATGAAACAGCCCATGCAAAACCGAACAGTAAAAACAAAAAAAAAACTTGTGTTTTTTGCATACTTGTTTGTTACTTTGGGTTAGTCGTTTTGGGGGTCGAGAGTTTCAACACGTGTGAGGGGATGTGTGCGTACATTAAAATTTATATAGATCGTGAGAAAGTGAAGTAATTTCATCTTAGATCCCAAAGAGATTTTCAATGCTTTCTAAACGGCCTCAATCGGAGCTTGTTCTTATTCATGTTGTTACTCTTAACTACTTCCCTCTTCTAGATGATGCCTATACTCAATTTCGTCACCGTATCTTCTCTAATGTGACACCAACACCCTATCGTAGACATCCGTATCAGGGGCGTCTAGGACCTGGATAGCATCCGGATGAAATAGCCCATGCAAAACCGAACAGTAAAAACAAAAAAAACTTGTGTTTTTTGCATACTTGTTTGTTACTTTGGGTTAGTCGTTTTGGGGGTCAAGAGTTTCAACACGTGTGAGGGGATGTGTGCGTAAATTAAAATTTATATAGATCGTGAGAAAGTGAAGTAATTTCATCTTAGATCCCAAAGAGATTTTCAATGCTTTCTAAACGGCCTCAATCGGAGCTTGTTCTTATTCATGTTGTTACTCTTAACTACTTCCCTCTTCTAGATGATGCCTATAATCAATTTCGTCAACGTATCTTCTCTAATGTGACACCAACACCCTATCGTAGACATCCGTATCAGGGGCGTCTAGGACCTGGATAGCATCGGGATGAAACAGCCCATGCAAAACCGAACAGTAAAAACAAAAAAAAAAACTTGTGTTTTTTGCATACTTGTTTGTTACTTTGGGTTAGTCGTTTTGGGGGTCGAGAGTTTCAACACGTGTGAGGGGATGTGTGCGTACATTAAAATTTATATAGATCGTGAGAAAGTGAAGTAATTTCATCTTAGATCCCAAAGAGATTTTCAATGCTTTCTAAACGTCCTCAATCGGAGCTTGTTCTTATTCATGTTGTTACTCTTAACTACTTCCCTCTTCTAGATGATGCCTATACTCAATTTCGTCACCGTATCTTCTCTAATGTGACACCAACACCCTATCGTAGACATCCGGATCGGGCGTCTAGGACCTGGATAGCATCGGGATGATATAGCCCATGCAAAACCGAACAAGGTAAACAAAAAAAACTTGTGTTTTTTGCATACTTGTTTGTTACTTTGGGTTAGTCGTTTTGGGGGTCGAGAGTTTCAACACGTGTGAGGGGATGTGTGCATACATTAAAATTTATATAGATCATGAGAAAGTGAAGTAATTTCATCTTAGATCCCAAAGAGATTTTCAATGCTTTCTAAACGGCCTCAATCGGAGCTTGTTCTTATTCATGTTGTTACTCTTAACTACTTCCCTCTTCTAGATGATGCCTATAATCAATTTCGTCACCGTATCTTCTCTAATGTGACACCAACACCCTATCGTAGACATCCGTATCAGGGGCGTCTAGGACCTGGATAGCATCGGGATGAAACAGCCCATGCAAAACCGAACAGTAAAAACAAAAAAAAAACTTGTGTTTTTTGCATACTTGTTTGTTACTTTGGGTTAGTCGTTTTGGGGGTCGAGAGTTTCAACACGTGTGAGGGGATGTGTGCGTACATTAAAATTTATATAGATCGTGAGAAAGTGAAGTAATTTCATCTTAGATCCCAAAGAGATTTTCAATGCTTTCTAAACGGCCTCAATCGGAGCTTGTTCTTATTCATGTTGTTACTCTTAACTACTTCCCTCTTCTAGATGATGCCTATACTCAATTTCGTCACCGTATCTTCTCTAATGTGACACCAACACCCTATCGTAGACATCCGTATCAGGGGCGTCTAGGACCTGGATAGCATCGGGATGAAATAGCCCATGCAAAACCGAACAGTAAAAACAAAAAAAACTTGTGTTTTTTGCATACTTGTTTGTTACTTTGGGTTAGTCGTTTTGGGGGTCAAGAGTTTCAACACGTGTGAGGGGATGTGTGCGTACATTAAAATTTATATAGATCGTGAGAAAGTGAAGTAATTTCATCTTAGATCCCAAAGAGATTTTCAATGCTTTCTAAACGGCCTCAATCGGAGCTTGTTCTTATTCATGTTGTTACTCTTAACTACTTCCCTCTTCTAAATGATGCCTATAATCAATTTCGTCACCGTATCTTCTCTAATGTGACACCAACACCCTATCGTAGACATCCGTATCAGGGGCGTCTAGGACCTGGATAGCATCGGGATGAAACAGCCCATGCAAAACCGAACAGTAAAAACAAAAAAAAAACTTGTGTTTTTTGCATACTTGTTTGTTACTTTGGGTTAGTCGTTTTGGGGGTCGAGAGTTTCAACACGTGTGAGGGGATGTGTGCGTACATTAAAATTTATATAGATCGTGAGAAAGTGAAGTAATTTCATCTTAGATCCCAAAGAGATTTTCAATGCTTTCTAAACGGCCTCAATCGGAGCTTGTTCTTATTCATGTTGTTACTCTTAACTACTTCCCTCTTCTAGATGATGCCTATAATCAATTTTGTCAACGTATCTTCTCTAATGTGACACCAACACCCTATCGTAGACATCCGTATCAGGGGCGTCTAGGACCTGGATAGCATCGGGATGAAACAGCCCATGCAAAACCAAACAGTAAAAACAAAAAAAAAACTTGTGTTTTTTGCATACTTGTTTGTTACTTTGGGTTAGTCGTTTTGGGGGTCGAGAGTTTCAACACGTGTGAGGGGATGTGTGCGTACATTAAAATTTATATAGATCGTGAGAAAGTGAAGTAATTTCATCTTAGATCCCAAAGAGATTTTCAATGCTTTCTAAACGGCCTCAATCAGAGCTTGTTCTTATTCATGTTGTTACTCTTAACTACTTCCCTCTTCTAGATGATGCCTATACTCAATTTCGTCACCGTATCTTCTCTAATGTGACACCAACACCCTATCGTAGACATCCGTATTAGGGGCGTCTAGGACCTGGATAGCATCGGGATGAAATAGCCCATGCAAAACCGAACAGTAAAAACAAAAAAAACTTGTGTTTTTTGCATACTTGTTTGTTACTTTGGGTTAGTCGTTTTGGGGGTCAAGAGTTTCAACACGTGTGAGGGGATGTGTGCGTACATTAAAATTCATATAGATCGTGAGAAAGTGAAGTAATTTCATCTTAGATCCCAAAGAGATTTTCAATGCTTTCTAAACGGCCTCAATCGGAGCTTGTTCTTATTCATGTTGTTACTCTTAACTACTTCCCTCTTCTAGATGATGCCTATAATCAATTTCGTCACCGTATCTTCTCTAATGTGACACCAACACCCTATCGTAGACATCCGTATCAGGGGCGTCTAGGACCTGGATAGCATCGGGATGAAACAGCCCATGCAAAACCGAACAGTAAAAACAAAAAACAAACTTGTGTTTTTTGCATACTTGTTTGTTACTTTGGGTTAGTCGTTTTGGGGGTCGAGAGTTTCAACACGTGTGAGGGGATGTGTGCGTACATTAAAATTTATATAGATCGTGAGAAAGTGAAGTAATTTCATCTTAGATCCCAAAGAGATTTTCAATGCTTTCTAAACGGCCTCAATCGGAGCTTGTTCTTATTCATGTTGTTACTCTTAACTACTTCCCTCTTCTAGATGATGCCTATACTCAATTTCGTCACCGTATCTTCTCTAATGTGACACCAACACCCTATCGTAGACATCCGTATCAGGGGCGTCTAGGACCTGGATAGCATCGGGATGAAATAGCCCATGCAAAACCGAACAAGAAAAACAAAAAAACTTGTGTTTTTTGCATACTTGTTTGTTACTTTGGGTTAGTCGTTTTGGGGTCAAGAGTTTCAACACGTGTGAGGGGATGTGTGCGTACATTAAAATTTATATAGATCGTGAGAAAGTGAAGTAATTTCATCTTAGATCCCAAAGAGATTTTCAATGCTTTCTAAACGGCCTCAATCGGAGCTTGTTCTTATTCATGTTGTTACTCTTAACTACTTCCCTCTTCTAAATGATGCCTATAATCAATTTCGTCACCGTATCTTCTCTAATGTGACACCAACACCCTATCGTAGACATCCGTATCAGGGGCGTCTAGGACCTGGATAGCATCGGGATGAAACAGCCCATGCAAAACCCAAAAAGAAAAAAAAAAAAAAACTTGTGTTTTTTGCATACTTGTTTGTTACTTTGGGTTAGTCGTTTTGGGGGTCGAGAGTTTCAACACGTGTGAGGGGATGTGTGCGTACATTAAAATTTATATAGATCGTGAGAAAGTGAAGTAATTTCATCTTAGATCCCAAAGAGATTTTCAATGCTTTCTAAACGGCCTCAATCGGAGCTTGTTCTTATTCATGTTGTTACTCTTAACTACTTCCCTCTTCTAGATGATGCCTATAATCAATTTTGTCAACGTATCTTCTCTAATGTGACACCAACACCCTATCGTAGACATCCGTATCAGGGGCGTCTAGGACCTGGATAGCATCGGGATGAAACAGCCCATGCAAAACCAAACACTAAAAACAAAAAAAAAACTTGTGTTTTTTGCATACTTGTTTGTTACTTTGGGTTAGTCGTTTTGGGGGTCGAGAGTTTCAACACGTGTGAGGGGATGTGTGCGTACATTAAAATTTATATAGATCGTGAGAAAGTGAAGTAATTTCATCTTAGATCCCAAAGAAATTTTCAATGCTTTCTAAACGGCCTCAATCAGAGCTTGTTCTTATTCATGTTGTTACTCTTAACTACTTCCCTCTTCTAGATGATGCCTATACTCAATTTCGTCACCGTATCTTCTCTAATGTGACACCAACACCCTATCGTAGACATCCGTATTAGGGGCGTCTAGGACCTGGATAGCATCGGGATGAAATAGCCCATGCAAAACCGAACAAGAAAAACAAAAAACTTGTGTTTTTTGCATACTTGTTTGTTACTTTGGGTTAGTCGTTTTGGGGGTCAAGAGTTTCAACACGTGTGAGGGGATGTGTGCGTACATTAAAATTCATATAGATCGTGAGAAAGTGAAGTAATTTCATCTTAGATCCCAAAGAGATTTTCAATGCTTTCTAAACGGCCTCAATCGGAGCTTGTTCTTATTCATGTTGTTACTCTTAACTACTTCCCTCTTCTAGATGATGCCTATAATCAATTTCGTCACCGTATCTTCTCTAATGTGACACCAACACCCTATCGTAGACATCCGTATCAGGGGCGTCTAGGACCTGGATAGCATCGGGATGAAACAGCCCATGCAAAACCGAACAGAAAAAACAAAAAAAACTTGTGTTTTTTGCATACTTGTTTGTTACTTTGGGTTAGTCGTTTTGGGGGTCGAGAGTTTCAACACGTGTGAGGGGATGTGTGCGTACATTAAAATTTATATAGATCGTGAGAAAGTGAAGTAATTTCATCTTAGATCCCAAAGAGATTTTCAATGCTTTCTAAACGGCCTCAATCGGAGCTTGTTCTTATTCATGTTGTTACTCTTAACTACTTCCCTCTTCTAGATGATGCCTATACTCAATTTCGTCACCGTATCTTCTCTAATGTGACACCAACACCCTATCGTAGACATCCGTATCAGGGGCGTCTAGGACCTGGATAGCATCCGGATGAAATAGCCCATGCAAAACCGAACAAGAAACAAAAAAAACTTGTGTTTTTTGCATACTTGTTTGTTACTTTGGGTTAGTCGTTTTGGGGGTCAAGAGTTTCAACACGTGTGAGGGGATGTGTGCGTAAATTAAAATTTATATAGATCGTGAGAAAGTGAAGTAATTTCATCTTAGATCCCAAAGAGATTTTCAATGCTTTCTAAACGGCCTCAATCGGAGCTTGTTCTTATTCATGTTGTTACTCTTAACTACTTCCCTCTTCTAGATGATGCCTATAATCAATTTCGTCAACGTATCTTCTCTAATGTGACACCAACACCCTATCGTAGACATCCGTATCAGGGGCGTCTAGGACCTGGATAGCATCGGGATGAAACAGCCCATGCAAAACCGAACAGTAAAAACAAAAAAAAAACTTGTGTTTTTTGCATACTTGTTTGTTACTTTGGGTTAGTCGTTTTGGGGTCGAGAGTTTCAACACGTGTGAGGGGATGTGTGCGTACATTAAAATTTATATAGATCGTGAGAAAGTGAAGTAATTTCATCTTAGATCCCAAAGAGATTTTCAATGCTTTCTAAACGTCCTCAATCGGAGCTTGTTCTTATTCATGTTGTTACTCTTAACTACTTCCCTCTTCTAGATGATGCCTATACTCAATTTCGTCACCGTATCTTCTCTAATGTGACACCAACACCCTATCGTAGACATCCGTATCAGGGGCGTCTAGGACCTGGATAGCATCGGGATGAAATAGCCCATGCAAAACCGAACAAGAAAAACAAAAAAACTTGTGTTTTTTGCATACTTGTTTGTTACTTTGGGTTAGTCGTTTTGGGGGTCGAGAGTTTCAACACGTGTGAGGGGATGTGTGCATACATTAAAATTTATATAGATCATGAGAAAGTGAAGTAATTTCATCTTAGATCCCAAAGAGATTTTCAATGCTTTCTAAACGGCCTCAATCGGAGCTTGTTCTTATTCATGTTGTTACTCTTAACTACTTCCCTCTTCTAGATGATGCCTATAATCAATTTCGTCACCGTATCTTCTCTAATGTGACACCAACACCCTATCGTAGACATCCGTATCGGGCGTCTAGGACCTGGATAGCATCGGGATGAAACAGCCCATGCAAAACCGAACAAGAAAACAAAAAAAAAACTTGTGTTTTTTGCATACTTGTTTGTTACTTTGGGTTAGTCGTTTTGGGGGTCGAGAGTTTCAACACGTGTGAGGGGATGTGTGCGTACATTAAAATTTATATAGATCGTGAGAAAGTGAAGTAATTTCATCTTAGATCCCAAAGAGATTTTCAATGCTTTCTAAACGGCCTCAATCGGAGCTTGTTCTTATTCATGTTGTTACTCTTAACTACTTCCCTCTTCTAGATGATGCCTATACTCAATTTCGTCACCGTATCTTCTCTAATGTGACACCAACACCCTATCGTAGACATCCGTATCAGGGGCGTCTAGGACCTGGATAGCATCGGGATGAAATAGCCCATGCAAAACCGAAAACGAAAAAAAAACAAAAAACTTGTGTTTTTTGCATACTTGTTTGTTACTTTGGGTTAGTCGTTTTGGGGGTCAAGAGTTTCAACACGTGTGAGGGGATGTGTGCGTACATTAAAATTTATATAGATCGTGAGAAAGTGAAGTAATTTCATCTTAGATCCCAAAGAGATTTTCAATGCTTTCTAAACGGCCTCAATCGGAGCTTGTTCTTATTCATGTTGTTACTCTTAACTACTTCCCTCTTCTAAATGATGCCTATAATCAATTTCGTCACCGTATCTTCTCTAATGTGACACCAACACCCTATCGTAGACATCCGTATCAGGGGCGTCTAGGACCTGGATAGCATCGGGATGAAACAGCCCATGCAAAACCGAACAGTAAAAACAAAAAAAAAACTTGTGTTTTTTGCATACTTGTTTGTTACTTTGGGTTAGTCGTTTTGGGGGTCGAGAGTTTCAACACGTGTGAGGGGATGTGTGCGTACATTAAAATTTATATAGATCGTGAGAAAGTGAAGTAATTTCATCTTAGATCCCAAAGAGATTTTCAATGCTTTCTAAACGGCCTCAATCGGAGCTTGTTCTTATTCATGTTGTTACTCTTAACTACTTCCCTCTTCTAGATGATGCCTATACTCAATTTCGTCACCGTATCTTCTCTAATGTGACACCAACACCCTATCGTAGACATCCATATCGGGCGTCTAGGACCTGGATAGCATCGGGATGAAATAGCCCATGCAAAACCGAACAAGAAAAACAAAAAAAACTTGTGTTTTTTGCATACTTGTTTGTTACTTTGGGTTAGTCGTTTTGGGGGTCAAGAGTTTCAACACGTGTGCGGGGATGTGTGCGTACATTAAAATTTATATAGATCGTGAGAAAGTGAAGTAATTTCATCTTAGATCCCAAAGAGATTTTCAATGCTTTCTAAACGGCCTCAATCGGAGCTTGTTCTTATTCATGTTGTTACTCTTAACTACTTCCCTCTTCTAGATGATGCCTATAATCAATTTCGTCACCGTATCTTCTCTAATGTGACACCAACACCCTATCGTAGACATCCGTATCAGGGGCGTCTAGGACCTGGATAGCATCGGGATGAAACAGCCCATGCAACACCGACCCGGATATTGAAAAAAAAACTTGGGTTTTTTGCATACTTGTTTGTTACTTTGGGTTAGTCGTTTTGGGGGTCGAGAGTTTCAACACGTGTGAGGGGATGTGTGCGTACATTAAAATTTATATAGATCGTGAGAAAGTGAAGTAATTTCATCTTAGATCCCAAAGAGATTTTCAATGCTTTCTAAACGGCCTCAATCGGAGCTTGTTCTTATTCATGTTGTTACTCTTAACTACTTCCCTCTTCTAGATGATGCCTATACTCAATTTCGTCACCGTATCTTCTCTAATGTGACACCAACACCCTATCGTAGACATCCGTATCAGGGGCGTCTAGGACCTGGATAGCATCGGGATGAAATAGCCCATGCAAAACCGAACAGTAAAAACAAAAAAAACTTGTGTTTTTTGCATACTTGTTTGTTACTTTGGGTTAGTCGTTTTGGGGGTCGAGAGTTTCAACACGTGTGAGGGGATGTGTGCGTACATTAAAATTTATATAGATCATGAGAAACTGAAGTAATTTCATCTTAGATCCCAAAGAGATTTTCAATGCTTTCTAAACGGCCTCAATCGGAGCTTGTTCTTATTCATGTTGTTACTCTTAACTACTTCCCTCTTCTAGATGATGCCTATAATCAATTTCGTCACGGTATCTTCTCTAATGTGACACCAACACCCTATCGTAGACATCCGTATCGGGCGTCTAGGACCTGGATAGCAACGGGATGTAATATCCCATTCAAAACCGAACCTTAAAAACAAAAAAAACTTGTGTTTTTTGCATACTTGTTTGTTACTTTGGGTTAGTCGTTTTGGGGGTCGAGAGTTTCAACACGTGTGAGGGGATGTGTGCGTACATTAAAATTTATATAGATCGTGAGAAAGTGAAGTAATTTCATCTTAGATCCCAAAGAGATTTTCAATGCTTTCTAAACGGCCTCAATCGGAGCTTGTTCTCATTCATGTTGTTACTCTTAACTACTTCCCTCTTCTAGATGATGCCTATAATCAATTTCGTCACCGTATCTTCTCTAATGTGACACCAACACCCTATCATAGACATCCGTATCAGGGGCGTCTAGGACCTGGATAGCATCGGGATGAAATTGCCCATGCAAAACCGAACAGTAAAAACAAAAAAAAAAACTTGTGTTTTTTTGCATACTTGTTTGTTACTTTGGGTTAGTCGTTTTGGGGGTCGAGAGTTTCAACACGTGTGAGGGGATGTGTGCGTACATTAAAATTTATATAGATCGTGAGAAAGTGAAGTAATTTCATCTTAGATCCCAAAGAGATTTTCAATGCTTTCTAAACGGCCTCAATCGGAGCTTGTTCTTATTCATGTTGTTACTCTTAACTACTTCCCTCTTCTAGATGATGCCTATAATCAATTTCGTCACCGTATCTTCTCTAATGTGACACCAACACCCTATCGTAGACATCCGTATCAGGAGCGTCTAGGACCTGGATAGCATCGGGATGAAACAGCCCATGCAAAACCGAACAGTAAAAACAAAAAAAAAACTTGTGTTTTTTGCATACTTGTTTGTTACTTTGGGTTAGTCGTTTTGGGGGTCGAGAGTTTCAACACGTGTGAGGGGATGTGTGCGTACATTAAAATTTATATAGATCGTGAGAAAGTGAAGTAATTTCATCTTAGATCCCAAAGAGATTTTCAATGCTTTCTAAACGGCCTCAATCGGAGCTTGTTCTTATTCATGTTGTTACTCTTAACTACTTCCCTCTTCTAGATGATGCCTATACTCAATTTCGTCACCGTATCTTCTCTAATGTGACACCAACACCCTATCATAGACATCCGTATCAGGGGCGTCTAGGACCTGGATAGCATCGGGATGAAATAGCCCATGCAAAACCGAACAGTAAAAACAAAAAAAAACTTGTGTTTTTTGCATACTTGTTTGTTACTTTGGGTTAGTCGTTTTGGGGGTCAAGAGTTTCAACACGTGTGAGGGGATGTGTGCGTACATTAAAATTTATATAGATCGTGAGAAAGTGAAGTAATTTCATCTTAGATCCCAAAGAGATTTTCAATGCTTTCTAAACGGCCTCAATCGGAGCTTGTTCTTATTCATGTTGTTACTCTTAACTACTTCCCTCTTCTAGATGATGCCTATAATCAATTTCGTCAACGTATCTTCTCTAATGTGACACCAACACCCTATCGTAGACATCCGTATCAGGGGCGTCTAGGACCTGGATAGCATCGGGATGAAACAGCCCATGCAAAACTGAACAGTAAAAACAAACAAAAAACTTGTGTTTTTTGCATACTTGTTTGTTACTTTGGGTTAGTCGTTTTGGGGGTCGAGAGTTTCAACACGTGTGAGGGGATGTGTGCGTACATTAAAATTTATATAGATCATGAGAAAGTGAAGTAATTTCATCTTAGATCCCAAAGAGATTTTCAATGCTTTCTAAACGGCCTCAATCGGAGCTTGTTCTTATTCATGTTGTTACTCTTAACTACTTCCCTCTTCTAGATGATGCCTATACTCAATTTCGTCACCGTATCTTCTCTAATGTGACACCAACACCCTATCGTAGACATCCGTATCGTGGGCGTCTAGGACCCGGATAGCATCGGGATGAAATAGCCTATGCAAAACCGAACAGGAAAAACAAAAAAAACTTGTGTTTTTTGCATACTTGTTTGTTACTTTGGGTTAGTCGTTTTGGGGTCGAGAGTTTCAACACGTGTGAGGGGATGTGTGCGTACATTAAAATTTATATAGATCATGAGAAAGTGAAGTAATTTCATCTTAGATCCCAAAGAGATTTTCAATGCTTTCTAAACGGCCTCAATCGGAGCTTGTTCTTATTCATGTTGTTACTCTTAACTACTTCCCTCTTCTAGATGATGCCTATAATCAATTTCGTCCGTATCTTCTCTAATGTGACACCAACACCCTATCATAGACATCCGTATTAGGGCGTCTAGGACCTGGATAGCATCGGGATGAAATAGCCCATGCAAAACCGAACAAGAAAAACAAAAAAAAACTTGTGTTTTTTGCATACTTGTTTGTTACTTTGGGTTTGTCGTTTTGGGGTCGAGAGTTTCAACACGTGTGAGGGGATGTGTGCGTACATTAAAATTTATATAGATCGTGAGAAAGTGAAGTAATTTCATCTTAGATCCCAAAGAGATTTTCAATGCTTTCTAAACGGCCTCAATCGGAGCTTGTTCTTATTCATGTTGTTACTCTTAACTACTTCCCTCTTCTAGATGATGCCTATAATCAATTTCGTCACCGTATCTTCTCTAATGTGACACCAACACCCTATCGTAGACATCCGTATCAGGGGCGTCTAGGACCTGGATAGCATCGGGATGAAATAGCCCATGCAAAACCGAACAGTAAAAACAAAAAAAACTTGTGTTTTTTGCATACTTGTTTGTTACTTTGGGTTAGTCGTTTTGGGGGTCGAGAGTTTCAACACGTGTGAGGGGATGTGTGCGTACATTAAAATTTATATAGATCGTGAGAAAGTGAAGTAATTTCATCTTAGATCCCAAAGAGATTTTCAATGCTTTCTAAACGGCCTCAATCGGAGCTTGTTCTTATTCATGTTGTTACTCTTAACTACTTCCTTCTTCTAGATGATGCCTATAAGACCTGGATAGCATCGGGATGAAATAGCCCATGCAAAACCGAACAGTAAAAACAAAAAAAACTTGTGTTTTTTGCATACTTGTTTGTTACTTTGGGTTAGTCGTTTTGGGGGTCGAGAGTTTCAACACGTGTGAGGGGATGTGTGCGTACATTAAAATTTATATAGATCGTGAGAAAGTGAAGTAATTTCATCTTAGATCCCAAAGAGATTTTCAATGCTTTCTAAACGGCCTCAATCGGAGCTTGTTCTTATTCATGTTGTTACTCTTAACTACTTTCCTCTTCTAGATGATGCCTATAATCAATTTCGTCACCGTATCTTCTCTAATGTGACACCAACACCCTATCGTAGACATCCGTATCAGGGGCGTCTAGGACCTGGATAGCATCGGGATGAAATAGCCCATGCAAAACCGAACAGTAAAAGCAAAAAAAAACTTGTGTTTTTTGCATACTTGTTTGTTACTTTGGGTTAGTCGTTTTGGGGGTCGAGAGTTTCAACACGTGTGAGGGGATGTGTGCGTACATTAAAATTTATATAGATCGTGAGAAAGTGAAGTAATTTCATCTTAGATCCCAAAGAGATTTTCAATGCTTTCTAAACGGCCTCAATCGGAGGTTGTTCTTATTCGTGTTGTTACTCTTAACTACTTCCCTCTTCTAGATGATGCCTATAATCAATTTCGTCACCGTATCTTCTCTAATGTGACACCAACACCCTATCGTAGACATCCGTATCAGGGGCGTCTAGGACCTGGATAGCATCGGGATGAAATAGCTGTGACGCCCCGGAACCGGTATCATGAGGATTCCAGCGATCCCGCCGAAATCCGCACGATATCGATTCTGAGACGCCCTCCGACACGACGTGCGCGACGAATCACACACGTGATGCCAGATGAATTAACACGAGCGGTAACATTACAACAGGATTACAATAGAGCCCACAAGATACATATATTACAACAACGACTCCAACGAGTCAAGATACAAATATACAATACAAAGATCCAAATCATACAAAAGATCAAATACGTCCGAGTACGGACAAGATACAAATTGGACTAAGAGTCCTGAAGATAACCAGTGGCGTCCATAACCCTGCCCAGGCCAAGCCGGAAGGGTAATCTAGCTAACGTTGTCATCTCGTACCTGTCAAAGTCGGGCCATCGGTTGCCGACAAAAGGGAGGAAGCAAAAGAGAAAGAGGAAAGGCGAGAGTAAGTACCAAGGAACGAACTCCGACACGTACTTAGCGAGACTAGAAATGGCTATGCTCGCCGGGCGAGTATAAATATATATCGCCTGGGGCTATATGGTAGGTTTAGCGGCAGCAAAACTATAACCAATAGAGACACGCTACAACATCCGTCTAATCAGAGAAGATAAGAGAGCGCACAAGATAACAGATAAATACTACACAAACATAACCCAACCAAATACACATATCCCCTTCAACAATTGCGAAGAGGCAATGTAAAAGGCACTCAACGGTGGACAAGTTTTATTAGGTATCTGTTGTAGTAATGCTATATTACTACGCAAGTTATTAACAGATTATTAGCAACAAGATAACGGTGTAAGTTGTTATATGATCAAGCTATACAATTCCAAGTCGTCCATAACCGCGGACACGGCTTATCGATAAGATGTACACCCTGCAGGGGTTGCCCAAATGTAACCATACGCATGCTCGAACCCACTTACTACAGGTGGAGTCTCACATCAAGACCGTTCCCAATGCAAGAGAAAGTTTAATGGGAGCCACCCAACTAAGCTACCCGTGACGAAGTTCGGCCGTACTCCGATACGGACCCAGAGGTTTGCGACGGCTTCCAAGGCGGGCACTAACGACCGGCCAAGGATAAGGAGTCCCGCGTTATGAGTACAGTACAGAATAAAACACCCGAAGGCAACAGGAAGTAAATCGTGCATCGTGCATATGGGCAAATAAATCCAAGGTTGTGGCTCCCAAATAAACAGACTCGAGGAAAGGTAGTGGGTGATGGGGGTCCCACTCCCCCACGTACGGGTAGAGCGCTCAATCTCGGAATAGATAACAAGAACTCGGGTCCTAGGGGACATTAGCAAGTCAAAGTTCCGATGCTTTCGCAAAGGGGCTCACAGATGCCTCTGCTTACAATTTTAGTTGTTAACAATTAAGTAAAACATGTGTATCTCCAACAACTGATATAGCATGTGATAACCTACCAACAACCCAACATATCCCGATAACAGATCGAGATCTATACCTAATAATAAAAGCAAAAGGGTTTCTCCCTCGGTCGTTCGTCCAACTTTCTATTAGACGATTTTGCCCTCCCACTAAATCGCATAATACAGCACATTGACACGGTACCGGTTCGTTCTGTTTTTCTCTCTTCCCTCCCGCACGGAAAACGCTCGCCGCCTGACCGCGCCTCGGCCGTCGCCTCCGCGCGCTGCTGTCTTTCGGCGACGTCGGCTACCCGCGCTTCCCTCACATCCCCAACATCGCCCGAATCACCGCCCCACATCCTTGCCGCCGCGTCTTCATCTTTTACCGGTGCTCCACCGCAGATGGCAGCGGCATCCATGGCGGCAGGGGCTGGGTTACAGTGTGGAACTGCCGACTTCTCGACGCCCAAGGTACGGATCTGGTGTCCCCGCTGCTTCGGGAGCCTCATGGTGCAGCGCGTCATCTGCACTCCCCTCTCTAGGCCAAGATCTCCCATTGGATGTAGGGGCCGATAGATCCGGTCCCCGGGAGACGCAGAAGAAACAGAGAGAGAAAAGAGAGATTGGATGCATAGCAAGTGCGACAAGGAGATTTGGAGGAATTCCATTCATTTTTTAGTCTACTTATGCCGCTGCACATGGAGGTTCGCCGCCCTGGTGCTTTAGAAGCGCTCTCCTGCTGCTCTTTTATTCTTGATTAAGCTGATGCTCTAAGGCCATCAGGAAAAAATGCATTATCTCCAACTCTCGCCGATGAAGGAATTGTCGTCCTGGATTCCCAGCTCCAGCGCCACCTCACCTGCAACGGTAGTTTGGGCATAGCTAGCGCCCACTTCACCACGGATTTGCCCCTACAATTTCTCCTTTTTCAAGTGGATCTGACACTGCCTAAATGTAAATGGACCAAGCAGGCGTATGCAAATTGACCAAAGGAGCAGCAATGAGGTGTTGTTAAGACTTGAGCCGATCGACATGGTAGTTAATTAAATTATCACCAAGCGCTGCCGAGTTTGAGAACAACACTAAGAACAAAAAACTGGGGATTTTTGTCTGGTCATAATCTACTACAAGTGTATACTTTTAGTCAAAAGTCAACATCTTTAAAGTTTATTTAATTTTATACACGGATACATGAACATATACTATACCAAATTCATATCAAGAGATTCAGCATACACACGATATTTTTATCGTGTATTCACAAAGCGTTGAATTTTGACTAAAAAATATACGCCTTGTTTTATGAAACGGAGGTACTGCTAATATATATCTTGACTCAAATTTTGTACTCAAATGATTGTAGATAATAATGGAAGATTAAATTATTACGTGTCAAAGTGATGATGTTATTTCAACTTGCAAGTGTGTAACTAATATATTCATATAAGCATATGCATCAAAGGGAAAAATGGAGGTGTAAAATATGTGCTCGTGAGGGGATGAGAAAGAAAGCATCACTATTACCCAAAATTTAGCTCAGGGATTTCTTTAAAGAAATATAATAATATAATATAATGATCGCATTAACTATCTACCATGAATTGGCCTTCCAAGTGGAAGAAATCATACTCATCTTCCTCCGAGAGTCCGTCGTGGGAAGAGAGGCTCCCTTGCTCCCTCGCCTGGAGCAACCACGAGGTGACACCATGGTGATCCAGAGGTTGTCGGAGCGGCGGACAAACAATAGTTGTGCAGAGTGCGAGTTAACTATCATGGTGGTGGCGCAAAATAGCTTGTTTTTCATCCATTAGAATGTTTTGTGATTTTTGTGACAAGGCAATAACGGCCCCATGCTATTTTGATTCGACTACCATATGAATCTTTAAAAATTAATGGGTTGTTTATTTTTTTTTATGTGCCGTCGTAGCAACGCACGGGTTTTGTCCTAGTAAACAACAGAGCCTAAACACGCCTACGACTCGCAAGGCTCAAACATCAAGCAACGGCTATGGGTAAGGAATGATACATATAGGATTATTATGGTACACAAGTGGATAGGACACGTGACTCGATAAAGAATCGCAACATAAGGATAGCAGTGCGAGGGAGAGAGTAAATAGGTGAAGAGAGAGGGCTCGCCTGTAGAAAGCTGCAGAAGAACTTGTCGGAGAACTCGTCGTATCTCACATCACCACTTCGCGTTCCTATCCGGGAAGAAGCAAATGCTACAACAAACAACGGATGCAAATCTTACAACTACGGATAAAGAAGATCCAGCATGATCAAGATGACATGTATGACATGGCAGAGATGGTGCAATGCATCTTATCCACATTAAGCGGGATCGGAACCCGGGCAAACAATAACGGTTGAAGTTGCATTTTCTACCGGCAAATTTAAGTGTTGATTAGCATGGAATAGCATGGCAGGGGTGCGCTACATCAAAATTAAATGGAGCGGGGAAACCTTAGGTGGATATCCGAAATACTCCACATATATGTTAGGTATACATGCACAACTATCAACGCGCGTCATGATGCGAGATGCAAACAGATGAATGGATGGCATATTCATGTTCAGTGCATTTTTCTGATCAAAAACCATATATAACACTTCTCATTTCGAGTTATAGTTTAATAGATATGATTTTAACAGGATATACATATTTTCTGGAATTTTCAGAAAAAGGAAACATGAAGGGGGACGAACTGGGCCGGACCTGAGGTGAGATGGCGGCGGATAGCTTCTGGTTGCGCGCGGGCGATAGACTACACCGGATCAGACTGGGCTGAGGCCCATGGAACGCCAGCTCTGAGCAGAGAAGAAATGGCAAAAAGTTGGGTTAAATAGCAGCCCATGGAAATTGAACTCGGGATCTGCTGGATACAGGATGACATGGCTAACCAATGAATTGCTGCATCAGATGTTGATTAGGAAGTAGTGTACGTCGTTTTGTCCCAAAACAAAACGGAGATCTGAGACGGGAAAAAGGCCATGCCTGAGCTCCAGTCGAGCATGGATCTCGCGATGTAGAGCGAACAACGACACAAGAGCGGGCGCGTTCGACGCATAAGATGAAGGGGAATCGGCCAACGATGAACTTGGAGCCGGGGAACCACCATAGCAACGCCGACGGGAACATCTGCGATGAAACTCGGCGGTCAACGCCGGCAAATCGGTAGGAAGGAAGAAATTGAACGTGGAGTGGCCCGGGAGGAAGCTTATCTCACCAGGAAGGACGTGGAGGAGTTGGTGAGGCCGGAGGAGGTCGGACGGCGACGGATTTCTCACCGGAGCGCGCCGGGCATGGCGGGGGAACGGCGAACGTGTGTTCGATTGAGAGCCTCTTGGAGCGATTCCTTGCACCAGAAGGTAGAGCTCGACGATGCGGTTCTCTGGGTACTCTCAGTTTGGCGAGGGGCGGCCGGAGATGGCGGGGCGATGGCGAGGCAGTGGTGGTGTGCATGCTCGTTTCCTCACAGAGAACAGAGAAAGGGAAACGAACAAGGGAAAAGAAAATGGTGGCGGCCTGAGAGGGGAAGGAGAGGAGGGTTGGTGGAGGCTAGGGTTTTCCAGGCCGAAAGATAAAGGAGGGAGTGGTTGAGGTGGGGTGCTCGGTGGAGGGGAGACCACAGACTCCACCCACGCCATTATCGTGAAGGAGAAGACGACAAGGAGGAGAAAACCTTTCTCCTCGAAGGGGTACGAGCCGAGTTGAAGATGGGCTCGGGCCTGAAGGGAAAGAAGGAGGCAGGCCGCCAAGGTGGATCTAGGTGGGCTGCGGGGAGATGGGCCAAGGAAGAAGGGAGCCCAGGGGATAGAGGGAAGGGTTTTCTTTTTATTTTTAAAACTCTTTCTCTTTTTATTTTAAAACTGTTTTGCAAACTGATTTTTAAACCATTGAAATAGAGATTAAATTTGAATACAGAGGTGGAGAAAAGAGATAAAATAATAGACAAAGATTTATAGCAAAAATAAATATAGTTTTGTTTTAGGGTTTTGTTAAATGAAAGACCAGGAGAGGTTTTATTAAAACCATATGAGATGAAAAAGAAAATAGTTTAGGGTTTATAAAATAATTTTTATTTGTTAAAAACATGGATGTGATGATGCATGATGCATGATGATGCACAAAAGAAAGAGCACAAACAATCTAATAGGGGTACTACCCTGAGCCGTTACAATCGACACCACTAACAAGGGATCGCGCCCCGAGATCCCACCTCAAGGTACGGGGGAGAGAGGTGAACTATCGGATCTTCTTGCGCCATGCTGACATTCACATGTACCTGGCGTGGGACCTTCTTCTGGCGAAGTGTTGATCTTCTCGACACCACTAACAAGAGTTCTTGCTCCACATAGATCGGCGACACCACTAACAAGAAGTCGTTGTTCCGCTGTTGATGATGCGCTTCCATCGGGATCCTCCGAAGATCGGACCTAATAGGAGAGGGGAAAAGATCGTCCACCCACGTCGAAATCTAAGACTCAGAGAATTCAGATAAGAAAGAGGACTCAAAACTCGCACAGGTAAGGAGAGAAAGAATAGAGGTAAGGAGAAAATCAGAGCTATTCAGAACTATCCAACGAATTTCGAAAATAGGTTTTGACACTAGACACAACAACGTCTGTTGGCAAGGTTATCCTAGAGGCTGGACTAGTGGGGTACCGTCAACCTGAGCTCTGATACCAACTTGTGACGCCCCGGAACCGGTATCCTGAGGATTCCAGCGATCCCGCCGAAATCCGCACGATATCGATTCTGAGACGCCCTCCGACACGACGTGCGCGACGAATCACACACGTGATGCCAGATGAATTAACACGAGCGGTAACATTACAACAGGATTACAATAGAGCCCACAAGATACATATATTACAACAACGACTCCAACGAGTCAAGATACAAATATACAATACAAAGATCCAAATCATACAAAAGATCAAATACGTCCGAGTACGGACAAGATACAAATTGGACTAAGAGTCCTGAAGATAACCAGTGGCGTCCATAACCCTGCCCAGGCCAAGCCGGAAGGGTAATCTTGCTAACGTTGTCATCTCGTACCTGTCAAAGTCGGGCCATCGGTTGCCGACAAAAGGGAGGAAGCAAAAGAGAAAGAGGAAAGGCGAGAGTAAGTACCAAGGAACGAACTCCGACACGTACTTAGCGAGACTAGAAATGGCTATGCTCGCCGGGCGAGTATAAATATATATCGCCTGGGGCTATATGGTAGGTTTAGCGGCAGCAAAACTATAACCAATAGAGACACGCTACAACATCCGTCTAATCAGAGAAGATAAGAGAGCGCACAAGATAACAGATAAATACTACACAAACATAACCTAACCAAATACACATATCCCCTTCAACAATTGCGAAGAGGCAATGTAAAAGGCACTCAACGGTGGACAAGTTTTATTAGGTATCGGTTGTAGTAATGCTATATTACTACGCAAGTTATTAACAGATTATTAGCAACAAGATAACGGTGTAAGTTGTTCTATGATCACGCTATACAATTCCAAGTCGTCCATAACCGCGGACACGGCTTATCGATAAGATGTACACCCTGCAGGGGTTGCCCAAATGTAACCATACGCATGCTCGAAACCACTTACTACAGGTGGAGTCTCACATCAAGACTGTTCCCAATGCAAGAGAAAGTTTAATGGGAGCCACCCAACTAAGCTACCCGTGACGAAGTTCGGCCGTACTCCGATACGGACCCAGAGGTTTGCGACGGCTTCCAAGGCGGGCACTAACGACCGGCCAAGGATAAGGAGTCCCGCGTTATGAGTACAGTACAGAATAAAACACCCGAAGGCAACAGGAAGTAAATCGTGCATCGTGCATATGGGCAAATAAAACCAAGGTTGTGGCTCCCAAATAAACAGACTCGAGGAAAGGTAGTGGGTGATGGGGGTCCCACTCCCCCACGTATGGGTAGAGCGCTCAATCTCGGAACAGATAACAAGAACTCGGGTCCTAGGGGACATTAGCAAGTCAAAGTTCCGATGCTTTTGCAAAGGGGCTCACAGATGCCTCTGCTTACAATTTTAGTTGTTAACAATTAAGTAAAACATGTGTATCTCCAACAACTGATATAGCATGTGATAACCTCCCAACAACCCAACATATCCCGATAACAGATCGAGATAAACAACAGAGCCTAAACACGCCTACGACTCGCAAGGCTCAAACATCAAGCAACGGCTATGGGTAAGGAATGATACATATAGGATTATTATGGTACACAAGTGGATAGGACACGTGACTCGATAAAGAATCGCAACATAAGGATAGCAGTGCGAGGGAGAGAGTAAATAGGTGAAGAGAGAGGGCTCGCCTGTAGAAAGCTGCAGAAGAACTTGTCGGAGAACTCGTCGTATCTCACATCACCACTTCGCGATCCTATCCGGGAAGAAGCAAATGCTACAACAAACAACGGATGCAAATCTTACAACTATGGATAAAGAAGATCCAGCATGATCAAGATGACATGTATGACATGGCAGAGATGGTGCAATGCATCTTATCCACATTAAGCGGGATCGGAACCCGGGCAAACAATAACGGTTGAAGTTGCATTTTCTACCGGCAAATTTAAGTGTTAATTAGCATGGAATAGCATGGTAGGGGTGTGCTACATCAAAATTAAATGGAGCGGGGAAACCTTAGGTGGATATCCGAAATACTCCACATATATGTTAGGTATACATGCACAACTATCAACGCGCGTCATGATGCGAGATGCAAACTGATGAATGGATGGCATATTCATGTTCAGTGCATTTTTCTGATCAAAAACCATACATAACACTTCTCATTTCGAGTTATAGTTTAATAGATATGATTTTAACAGGATATACATATTTTCTGGAATTTTCAGAAAAAGGAAACATGAAGGGGGACGAACTGGGCCGGACCTGAGGTGAGATGGCGGCGGATAGCTTCTGGTTGCGCGCGGGCGATAGACTACACCGGATCGGTGAAATTTGAGGCCCATGGAACGCATGACTACGAGCAGAGAAGAAATGGCAAAAAGTTGGGTTAAATAGCAGCCCATGGAAATTGAACTCGGGATCTGCTGGATACAGGATGACATGGCTAACCAATGAATTGCTGCATCAGATGTTGATTAGGAAGTAGTGTACGTCGTTTTGTCCCAAAACAAAACGGAGATCTGAGACGGGAAAAAGGCCATGCCTGAGCTCCAGTCGAGCATGGATCTCGCGATGTAGAGCGAACAACGACACAAGAGCGGGCGCGTTCGACGCAGAAGATGAAGGGGAATCGGCCAACGATGAACTTGGAGCCGGGGAACCACCATAGCAATGCCGACGGGAACATCTGCGACGAAAATCGGCGGTCAACGCCGGCAAATCGGTAGGAAGGAAGAAATTGAACGTGGAGTGGCCCGGGAGGAAGCTTATCTCACCAGGAAGGACGTGGAGGAGTTGGTGAGGCCGGAGGAGGTCGGACGGCGACGGATTTCTCGCCGGAGCGCGCCGGGCATGGCGGGGGAACGGCGAACGTGTGTTCGATTGAGAGCCTCTTGGAGCGATTCCTTGCACCAGAAGGTAGAGCTCGACGATGCGGTTCTCTGGGTACTCTCAGTTTGGCGAGGGGCGGCCGGAGATGGCGGGGCGATGGCGAGGCAGTGGTGGTGTGCATGCTCGTTTCCTCACAGAGAACAGAGAAAGGGAAACGAACAAGGGAAAAGAAAATGGTGGCGGCCTGAGAGGGGAAGGAGAGGAGGGTTGGTGGAGGCTAGGGTTTTCCAGGCCGAAAGATAAAGGAGGGAGTGGTTGAGGTGGGGTGCTCCGTGGAGGGGAGACCACAGACTCCACCCACGCCATTATCGTGAAGGAGAAGACGACAAGGAGGAGAAAACCTTTCTCCTCGAAGGGGTACGGGCCGAGTTGAAGATGGGCTCGGGCCTGAAGGGAAAGAAGGAGGCAGGCCGCCAAGGTGGATCTAGGTGGGCTGCAGGGAGATGGGCCAAGGAAGAAGGGAGCCCAGGGGATAGAGGGAAGGGTTTTCTTTTTATTTTTAAAACTCTTTCTCTTTTTATTTTAAAACTGTTTTGCAAACTGATTTTTAAACCATTGAAATAGAGATTAAATTTGAATACAGAGGTGGAGAAAAGAGATAAAATAATAGACAAAGATTTATAGCAAAAATAAATATAGTTTTGTTTTAGGGTTTTGTTAAATGAAAGACCAGGAGAGGTTTTATTAAAACCATATGAGATGAAAAAGAAAATAGTTTAGGGTCTATAAAATAATTTTTATTTGTTAAAAACATGGATGTGATGATGCATGATGCATGATGATGCACAAAAGAAAGAGCACAAACAATCTAATAGGGGTACTACCCTGAGCCGTTACAATAGCCCATGCAAAACCGAACAGTAAAAACAAAAAAAAACTTGTGTTTTTTGCATACTTGTTTGTTACTTTGGGTTAGTCGTTTTGGGGGTCGAGAGTTTCAACACGTGTGAGGGGATGTGTGCGTACATTAAAATTTATATAGATCGTGAGAAAGTGAAGTAATTTCATCTTAGATCCCAAAGAGATTTTCAATGCTTTCTAAACGGCCTCAATCGGAGCTTGTTCTTATTCATGTTGTTACTCTTAACTACTTCCCTCTTCTAGATGATGCCTATAATCAATTTTGTCACCGTATCTTCTCTAATGTGACACCAACACCCTATCGTAGACATCCGTATCAGGGGCGTCTAGGACCTGGATAGCATCGGGATGAAATAGCCCATGCAAAACCGAACAGTAAAAACAAAAAAAACTTGTGTTTTTTGCATACTTGTTTGTTACTTTGGGTTAGTCGTTTTGGGGGTCGAGAGTTTCAACACGTGTGAGGGGATGTGTGTGTACATTAAAATTTATATAGATCGTGAGAAAGTGAAGTAATTTCATCTTAGATCCCAAAGAGATTTTCAATGCTTTCTAAACGGCCTCAATCGGAGCTTGTTCTTATTCATGTTGTTACTCTTAACTACTTCCCTCTTCTAGATGATGCCTATAATCAATTTCGTCACCGTATCTTCTCTAATGTGACACCAACACCCAATCGTAGACATCCGTATCAGGGGCGTCTAGGACCTGGATAGCATCGGGATGAAATAGCCCATGCAAAACCGAACAGTAAAAACAAAAAAACTTGTGTTTTTTGCATACTTGTTTGTTACTTTGGGTTAGTCGTTTTGGGGGTCGAGAGTTTCAACACGTGTGAGGGGATGTGTGTGTACATTAAAATTTATATAGATCGTGAGAAAGTGAAGTAATTTCATCTTAGATCCCAAAGAGATTTTCAATGCTTTCTAAACGGCCTCAATCGGAGCTTGTTCTTATTCATGTTGTTACTCTTAACTACTTCCCTCTTCTAGATGATGCCTATAATCAATTTCGTCACCGTATCTTCTCTAATGTGACACCAACACCCTATCGTAGACATCCGTATCTGGGGCGTCTAGGACCTGGATAGCATCGGGATGAAATAGCCCATGCAAAACCGAACAGTAAAAACAAAAAACTTGTGTTTTTTGCATACTTGTTTGTTACTTTGGGTTAGTCGTTTTGGGGGTCGAGAGTTTCAACACGTGTGAGGGGATGTGTGCGTACATTAAAATTTATATAGATCGTGAGAAAGTGAAGTAATTTCATCTTAGATCCCAAAGAGATTTTCAATGCTTTCTAAACGGCCTCAATCGGAGCTTGTTCTTATTCATGTTGTTACTCTTAACTACTTCCCTCTTCTAGATGATGCCTATAATCAATTTCGTCACCGTATCTTCTCTAATGTGACACCAACACCCTATCGTAGACATCCGTATCAGGGGTGTCTAGGACCTGGACAGCATCGGGATGAAATAGCCCATGCAAAACCGAACAGTAAAAACAAAAAAAACTTGTGTTTTTTGCATACTTGTTTGTTACTTTGGGTTAGTCGTTTTGGGGGTCGAGAGTTTCAACACGTGTGAGGGGATGTGTGCGTAAACTAAAATTTATATAGATCGTGAGAAAGTGAAGTAATTTCATCTTAGATCCCAAAGAGATTTTCAATGCTTTCTAAACGGCCTCAATCGGAGCTTGTTCTTATTCATGTTGTTACTCTTAACTACTTCCCTCTTCTAGATGATGCCTATAATCAATTTCATCACCGGATCTTCTCTAATGTGACAACAACACCCTATCGTAGACATCCGTATCTGGGGCGTCTAGGACCTGGATAGCATCGGGATGAAATAGCCCATGCAAAACCGAACAGTAAAAACAAAAAAAAAACTTGTGTTTTTTGCATACTTGTTTGTTACTTTGGGTTAGTCGTTTTGGGGGTCGAGAGTTTCAACACGTGTGAGGGGATGTGTGCGTACATTAAAATTTATATAGATCGTGAGAAAGTGAAGTAATTTCATCTTAGATCCCAAAGAGATTTTCAATGCTTTCTAAACGGCCTCAATCGGAGCTTGTTCTTATTCATGTTGTTACTCTTAACTACTTCCCTCTTCTAGATGATGCCTATAATCAATTTCGTCACCATATCTTCTCTAATGTGACACCAACACCCTATCGTAGACATCCGTATCAGGGGCGTCTAGGACCTGGATAGCATCGGGATGAAATAGCCCATGCAAAACCGAAAAGTAAAAACAAAAAAAAAACTTGTGTTTTTTGCATACTTGTTTGTTACTTTGGGTTAGTCGTTTTGGGGGTCGAGAGTTTCAACACATGTGAGGGGATGTGTGCGTACATTAAAATTTATATAGATCGTGAGAAAGTGAAGTAATTTCATCTTAGATCCCAAAGAGATTTTCAATGCTTTCTAAACGGCCTCAATCGGAGCTTGTTCTTATTCATGTTGTTACTCTTAACTACTTCCCTCTTCTAGATGATGCCTATAATCAATTTCGTCACCGTATCTTCTCTAATGTGACACCAACACCCTATCGTAGACATCCGTATCTGGGGCGTCTAGGACCTGGATAGCATCGGGATGAAATAGCCCATGCAAAACCGAACAGTAAAAACAAAAACAACTTGTGTTTTTTGCATACTTGTTTGTTACTTTGGGTTAGTCGTTTTGGGGGTCGAGAGTTTCAACACGTGTGAGGGGATGTGTGCGTACATTAAAATTTATATAGATCGTGAGAAAGTGAAATAATTTCATCTTAGATCCCAAAGAGATTTTCAATGCTTTCTAAACGGCCTCAATCGGAGCTTGTTCTTATTCATGTTGTTACTCTTAACTACTTCCCTCTTTTAGATGATGCCTATAATCAATTTCGTCACCGTATCTTCTCTAATGTGACACCAACACCCTATCGTAGACATCCGTATCTAGGGCGTCTAGGACCTGGATAGCATCGGGATGAAATAGCCCATGCAAAACCGAACAGTAAAAACAAAAAAAACTTGTTTTTTTGCATACTTGTTTGTTACTTTGGGTTAGTCATTTTGGGGGTCGAGAGTTTCAACACGTGTGAGGGGATGTGTGCGTACACTAAAATTTATATAGATCGTGAGAAAGTGAAGTAATTTCATCTTAGATCCCAAAGAGATTTTCAATGCTTTCTAAACGGCCTCAATCGGAGCTTGTTCTTATTCATGTTGTTACTCTTAACTACTTCCCTCTTCTAGATGATGCCTATAATCAATTTCGTCACCGTATCTTCTCTAATGTGACACCAACACCCTATCGTAGACATCCGTATCAGGGGCGTCTAGGACACAAAAGCATCGGGATGAAATAGCCCATGCAAAACCGAACAGTAAAAACAAAAAAAAACTTGTGTTTTTTGCATACTTGTTTGTTACTTTGGGTTAGTCATTTTGGGGGTCGAGAGTTTCAACACGTGTGAGGGGATGTGTGCGTACATTAAAATTTATATAGATCGTGAGAAAGTGAAGTAATTTCATCTTAGATCCCAAAGAGATTTTCAATGCTTTCTAAACGGCCTCAATCGGAGCTTGTTCTTATTCATGTTGTTACTCTTAACTACTTCTCTCTTCTAGATGATGCCTATAATCAATTTCATCACCGTATCTTCTCTAATGTGACACCAACACCCTATCGTAGACATCCATATCAGGGGCGTCTAGGACCTGGATAGCATCGGGATGAAATAGCCCATGCAAAACCGAACAGTAAAAACAAAAAAACTTGTGTTTTTTGCATACTTGTTTGTTACTTTGGGTTAGTCGTTTTGGGGGTCGAGAGTTTCAACACATGTGAGGGGATGTGTGCGTACATTAAAATTTATATAGATCGTGAGAAAGTGAAGTAATTTCATCTTAGATCCCAAAGAGATTTTCAATGCTTTCTAAACGGCCTCAATCGGAGCTTGTTCTTATTCATGTTGTTACACTTAACTACTTCCTTCTTCTAGATGATGCCTATAAGACCTGGATAGCATCGGGATGAAATAGCCCATGCAAAACCGAACAGTAAAAACAAAAAAAACTTGTGTTTTTTGCATACTTGTTTGTTACTTTGGGTTAGTCGTTTTGGGGGTCGAGAGTTTCAACACGTGTGAGGGGATGTGTGCGTACATTAAAATTTATATAGATCGTGAGAAAGTGAAGTAATTTCATCTTAGATCCCAAAGAGATTTTCAATGCTTTCTAAACGGCCTCAATCGGAGCTTGTTCTTATTCATGTTGTTACTCTTAACTACTTCCCTCTTCTAGATGATGCCTATAATCAATTTCGTCACCGTATCTTCTCTAATGTGACACCAACACCCTATCGTAGACATCCGTATCAGGGGCGTCTAGGACCTGGATAGCATCAGGATGAAATAGCCCATGCAAAACCGAACAGTAAAAACAAAAAAAAACTTGTGTTTTTTGCATACTTGTTTGTTACTTTGGGTTAGTCGTTTTGGGGGTCGAGAGTTTCAACACGTGTGAGGGGATGTGTGCGTACATTAAAATTTATATAGATCGTGAGAAAGTGAAGTAATTTCATCTTAGATCCCAAAGAGATTTTCAATGCTTTCTAAACGGCCTCAATCGGAGCTTGTTCTTATTCATGTTGTTACTCTTAACTACTTCCCTCTTCTAGATGATGCCTATAATCAATTTCGTCACCGTATCTTCTCTAATGTGACACCAACACCCTATCGTAGACATCCGTATCAGGGGCGTCTAGGACCTGGATAGCATCGGGATGAAATAGCCCATGCAAAACCGAACAGTAAAAACAAAAAAAACTTGTGTTTTTTGCATACTTGTTTGTTACTTTGGGTTAGTCGTTTTGGGGGTCGAGAGTTTCAACACGTGTTGTTACTCTTAACTACTTCCCTCTTCTAGATGATGCTTATAATCAATTTTGTCACCGTATCTTCTCTAATGTGACACCAACACCCTATCGTAGACATCCGTATCTGGGGCGTCTAGGATCTGGATAGCATCGGGATGAAATAACCCATGCAAAACCGAACAGTAAAAACAAAAAAAACTTGTGTTTTTTGCATACTTGTTTGTTACTTTGGGTTAGTCATTTTGGGGGTCGAGAGTTTCAACACGTGTGAGGGCATGTGTGCGTACACTAAAATTTATATAGATCGTGAGAAAGTGAAGTAATTTCATCTTAGATCCGAAAGAGATTTTCAATGCTTTCTAAACGGCCTCAATCGGAGCTTGTTCTTATTCATGTTGTTACTCTTAACTACTTCCCTCTTCTAGATGATGCCTATAATCAATTTCGTCACCGTATCTTCTCTAATGTGACACCAACACCCTATCGTAGACATCCGTATCAGGGGCGTCTAGGACCTGGATAGCATCGGGATGAAATAACCCATGCAAAACCGAACAGTAAAAACAAAAAAAAATCTTGTGTTTTTTGCATACTTGTTTGTTACTTTGGGTTAGTCATTTTTGGGGTCGAGAGTTTCAACACGTGTGAGGGGATGTGTGCGTACACTAAAATTTATATAGATCGTGAGAAAGTGAAGTAATTTCATCTTAGATCCCAAAGAGATTTTCAATGCTTTCTAAACGGCCTCAATCGGAGCTTGTTCTTATTCATGTTGTTACTCTTAACTACTTCCCTCTTCTAGATGATGCCTATAATCAATTTCGTCACCATATCTTCTCTAATGTGACACCAACACCCTATCGTAGACATCCGTATCTGGGGCGTCTAGGACCTGGATAGCATCGGGATGAAATAACCCATGCAAAACCGAACAGTAAAAACAAAAAAAAACTTGTTTTTTTTGCATACTTGTTTGTTACTTTGGGTTAGTCGTTTTGGGGGTCAAGAGTTTCAACACGTGTGAGGCGATGTGTGCGTACATTAAAATTTATATAGATCGTGAGAAAGTGAAGTAATTTCATCTTAGATCCCAAAGAGATTTTCAATGCTTTCTAAACGGCCTCAATCGGAGCTTGTTCTTATTCATGTTGTTACTCTTAACTACTTCCCTCTTCTAGATGATGCCTATAATTAATTTCGTCATCGTATCTTCTCTAATGTGACACCAACACCCTATCGTAGACATCCGTATCTGGGGCGTCTAGGACCTGGATAGCATCGGGATGAAATAGCCCATGCAAAACCGAACAGTAAAAACAAAAAAACTTGTTTTTTTGCATACTTGTTTGTTACTTTGGGTTAGTCATTTTGGGGGTCGAGAGTTTCAACACGTGTGAGGGGATGTGTGCGTACACTAAAATTTATATAGATCGTGAGAAAGTGAAGTAATTTCATCTTAGATCCCAAAGAGATTTTCAATGCTTTCTAAACGGCCTCAATCGGAGCTTGTTCTTATTCATGTTGTTACTCTTAACTACTTCCCTCTTCTAGATGATGCCTATAATCAATTTCGTCACCGTATCTTCTCTAATGTGACACCAACACCCTATCGTAGACATCCGTATCTGGGGCGTCTAGGACCTGGATAGCATCGGGATGAAATAACCCATGCAAAACCGAACAGTAAAAACAAAAAAAAACTTGTGTTTTTTGCATACTTGTTTGTTACTTTGGGTTAGTCGTTTTGGGGGTCGAGAGTTTCAACACATGTGAGGGGATGTGTGCGTACATTAAAATTTATATAGATCGTGAGAAAGTGAAGTAATTTCATCTTAGATCCCAAAGAGATTTTCAATGCTTTCTAAACGGCCTCAATCGGAGCTTGTTCTTATTCATGTTTTTACTCTTAACTACTTCCCTCTTCTAGATGATGCCTATAATCAATTTCTTCATCATAACTTCTCTAATGTGACACCAACACCCTATCGTAGACATCCGTATCTGGGGCGTCTAGGACCTGGATAGCATCGGGATGAAATAGCCCATGCAAAACCGAACAGTAAAAACAAAAAAAACTTGTGTTTTTGGCATACTTGTTTGTTACTTTGGGTTAGTCGTTTTGGGGGTCGAGAGTTTCAACACGTGTGAGGGGATGTGTGCGTACATTAAAATTTATATAGATCGTGAGAAAGTGAAGTAATTTCATCTTAGATCCCAAAGAGATTTTCAATGCTTTCTAAACGGCCTCAATCGGAGCTTGTTCTTATTCATGTTGTTACTCTTAACTACTTCCCTCTTCTAGATGATGCCTATAATCAATTTCGTCACCGTATCTTCTCTAATGTGACACCAACACCCTATCGTAGACATCCGTATCAGGGGCGTCTAGGACCTGGATAGCATCGGGATGAAATAGCCCATGCAAAACCGAACAGTAAAAACAAAAAAGTTTTTGCATACTTGTTTGTTACTTTGGGTTAGTCGTTTTGGGGGTCGAGAGTTTCAACACGTGTGAGGGGATGTGTGCGTACACTAAAATTTATATAGATCGTGAGAAAGTGAAGTAATTTCATCTTAGATCCCAAAGAGATTTTCAATGCTTTCTAAACGGCCTCAATCGGAGCTTGTTCTTATTCATGTTGTTACTCTTAACTACTTCCCTCTTCTAGATGATGCCTATAATCAATTTCGTCACCGTATCTTCTCTAGTGTGACACCAACACCCTATCGTAGACATCCGTATCAGGGGCGTCTAGGACCTGGATAGCATCGGGATGAAATAGCCCATGCAAAACCGAACAGTAAAAACAAAAAAAACTTGTGTTTTTTGCATACTGATGTCTACGTTCCCCCTCCTTTCCTGTAGACAGTGTTGGGCCTCCAAGAGCAGAGGTTTGTAGAACAGCAGCAAGTTTTCCCTTAAGTGGATCACCCAAGGTTTATCGAACTCAGGGAGGAAGAGGTCAAAGATATCCCTCTCATGCAACCCTGCAACCACAAAGCAAGAAGTCTTTTGTGTCCCCAACACACCTAATAGGTGCACTAGTTCGGCGAAGAGATAGTGAAATACAGGTGGTATGAATATATATGAGCAGTGGCAACGGTGCCAGAAAATAGCTTGCTGGCGTGTAGTTGATGGTGGTAGTATTGCAGCAGTAGTAACGCAGTAAAACAGTAAACAAGCAGCGGTGATGGCAGTATTTAGGAGCAAGGCCTAGGGATTACACTTTCACTAGTGGACACTCTCAACATTGATCACATAACAGAATAGATAAATGCATACTCTACACTTTTGTTGGATGATGAACACATTGCGTAGGATTACACGAACCCTCAATGCCGGAGTTAACAAGCTCCACAATAATGCTCATGTTTAAGTAACCTTTAGTGTAAGATAGATCAACGCTACTAAACCAAGTACTAGCATAGCATGCACACTGTCACCTTCATGCATATGTAGGAGGAATAGATCACATCAATATTATCATAGCAATAGTTAACTCCATAATCTACAAGAGATCATGATCATAGCATAAACCAAGTACTAACACGGTGCACACACTGTCACCTTTACACACGTGCAGGAGGAATAGAACTACTTTAATAACACATCACTAGAGTAGCACATAGATAAATTGTGATACAAAACTCATATGAATCTCAATCATGTAAAGCAGCTCATGAGATCATTGTATTGAAGTACATAGGAGAGATTAACCACATAGCTACCGGTACAGCCCCGAGCCTCGATGGAGAACTACTCCCTCCTCATGGGAGCAGCAGCGGTGATGAAGATGGCGGTGGAGATGGCAGCGGTGTCGATGGAGAAGCCTTCCGGGGGCACTTCCCCGTCCCGGCAGGGTGCCGGAACAGAGAGTTCTGTCCCCCGAATTGGAGTTTCGCGATGGCGGCGGCGCCCCTGGAGTCTTTCTGGAGTTTCGTCAATCGGTATAGGGTTTTCTGATCCAGGGGCTTTTTATAGGCGGAGAGGCGGCGCAGGAAGGTCGAAGGGGGGCCCACACCCTAGGGGGGCGCGCCCCCCCCCTAGGCCGCGCCGGGGTGTGGTGTGGTGGCCCTGCCACCCTTCTCTGGCGGTTCTCGTGTGTTCTGGATGCTTCCGAGTAAAATAGGAACCTGGGCGTTGATTTCGTCCGATTCCGAGAATATTTCGTTACTAGGATTTCTGAAACCAAAAACAGCAGAAAACAGGAACTGGCACTTCGGCATCTTGTTAATAGGTTAGTTCCAGAAAATGCACGAATATGACATAAAGTGTGCATAAAACATGTAGATAACATCAATAATGTGGCATGGAACATAAGAAATTATCGATACGTCGGAGACGTATCAGCATCCCCAAGCTTAGTTCTGCTCGTCCCGAGCAGGTAAAACGATAACACAGATAATTTCTGGAGTGACATGCCATCATAATCTTGATCATACTATTTGTAAAGCATATGTAGTGAATGCAGCGATCAAAACAATGTATATGACATGAGTAAACAAGTGAATCATAAAGCAAAGACTTTTCATGAATAGCACTTCAAGACAAGCATCAATAAGTCTTGCATAAGAGTTAACTCATAAAGCAATAATTCAAAGTAAAGGTATTGAAGCAACACAAAGGAAGATTAAGTTTCAGCGGTTGCTTTCAACTTATAACATGTATATCTCATGGATATTGTCAACATAGAGTAATATAATAAGTGCAATAAGCAAATATGTAAGAATCAATGCACAGTTCACACAAGTGTTTGCTTCTGGAGGTGGAGAGAAATAGGTGAACTGACTCAACATTGAAAGTAAAAGAATGGTCCTCCATAGAGGAAAAAGCATCGATTGCTATATTTGTGCTAGAGCTTTGATTTTGAAAACATGAAACAATTTTGTCAACGGTAGTAATAAAGCATATGCATCATGTAAATTATATCTTATAAGTTGCAAGCCTCATGCATAGTGTACTAATAGTGCCCGCACCTTGTCCTAATTAGCTTGGACTACCTGGATTATCACCGCAATACATATGCTTTAACCAAGTATCACAAAGGGGTACCTCTATGCCGCCTGTACAAAGGTCTAAGGAGAAAGCTCGCATTGGATTTCTCGCTATTGATTATTCTCAACTTAGACATCCATACCGGGACAACATAGACAACAGATAATGGACTCCTCTTTTAATGCTTTAAGCATTCAACAACAATTAATTCTTTTCTCATTAGAGATTTGAGGATGTTTGTCCAAAACTGAAACTTCCACCATGGATCATGGCTTTAGTTAGCGGCCCAATGTTCTTCTCTCACAATATGCATGCTCAAACCATTCAACTCAGTGTAGATCGCCCTTACTTCAGACAAGACGAACATGCATAGCAACTCACATGAAATTCAACAATGAAAAGTTGATGGCGTCCCCAGTAAACATGGTTATCGCACAGCAAGCAACTTAATAAGAGATAAAGTGCATAATTACATATTCAATACCACAATAGTTTTTAAGCTATTTGTCCCATGAGCTATATATTGCAAAGGTGAATGATGGAATTTTAAAGGTAGCACTCAAGCAATTTACTTTGGAATGGCTGGAAAATACCATGTCGCATAGGTAGGTATGGTGGACACAAATGGCATAGTGGTTGGCTCAAGTATTTTGGATGCATGAGAAGTATTCCCTCTCGATACAAGGTTTAGGCTAGCAAGGCTTATTTGAAACAAACACAAGGATGAACCGGTGCAGCAAAACTCACATAAAAGACATATTGAAAACATTATAAGACTCTACACCGTCTTCCTTGTTGTTCAAACTCAATACTAGAAATTATCTAGACCTTAGAGAAACCAAATATGCAAACCAAATTTTAGCATGCTCTATGTATTTCTTCATTAATGGGTGCAAAGTATATGATGCAAGAGCTTAATCATGAGCACAACAATTGCCAAGTATCACATTACCCAAAACATTTATAGCAATTACTACATGTATCATTTTCAAATTCCAACCATATAACAATTTAACGAAGGAGAAACTTCGCCATGAATACTATGAGTAGAAACCAAGGACATACTTGTCCATATGCTACAGCGGAGCGTGTCTCTCTCCCATAAAGTGAATGCTAGGATCCATTTTATTCAAACAAAACAAAAACAAAAACAAACCGACGCTCCAAGAAAAGCACATAAGATGTGATGGAATAAAAATATAGTTTCAGGGGAGGAACCTGATAATGTTGTCGATGAAGAAGGGGATGCCTTGGGCATCCCCAAGCTTAGATGCTTGAGTCTTCTTGAAATATGCAGGGATGAACCACCGGGGCATCCCCAAGCTTAAACTCTTCACTCTTCTTGATCATGGTATATCATCCTCCTCTCTTGACCCTTGAAAACTTCCTCCACACCAAACTCGAAACAACTCATTAGAGGGTTAGTGCACAATAAAAATTAACATGTTCAGAGGTGACACAATCATTCTTAACACTTCTGGACATTGCATAATGCTACTGGACATTAGTGGATCAAAGAAATTCATCCATCATAGCAAAAGAGGCAATGCGAAATAAAAGGCAGAATCTGTCAAAACAGAACAGTTCGTATTGACGAATTTTAAAATGGCACCAGACTTGCTCAAATGAAAATGCCCAAATTGAATGAAAGTTGCGTACATATCTGAGGATCATGCACGTAAATTGGCTTAATTTTCTGAGCTACCTACAGGGAGGTGGACCCAGATTCGTGACAGCAAAGAAATCTGGAACTGCGCAGTAATCCAAATCTAGTACTTACTTTACTATCAAAGACTTAACTTGGCACAACAAAACACAAAACTAAGATAAGGAGAGGTTGCTACAGTAGTAAACAACTTCCAAGACACAAATATAAAACAAAGTACTGTAGCAAAATAACACATGGGTTATCTCCCAAGAAGTTCTTTCTTTATAGCCATTAAGATGGGCTCAGCAGTTTTAATGATGCACTCGCAAGAAATTGTATTTGAAGCAAAAGAGAGCATCAAGAGGCAAATTTGAAACACATTTAAGTCTAACATGCTTCCTATGAAAAGGAATCTTGTAAATAAGCAAGTTCAAGAAGAGCAAAGTAACAAGCATAGGAAGATAAAACAAGTATAGCTTCAAAAATTTCAGCACATAGAGAGGCATTTTAGTAACATGAAAATTTCTACAACCATATTTTCCTCTCTCATAATAACTTTCAGTAGCAACATTAGCAAACTCAACAATATAACTATCACATAAAGCATTCTTATCATGAGTCTCATGCATAAAATTATTACTACTCCCAACATAAGCATAGTTATTCTTATTAATTGTAGTAGGAGCAAATTCAACAAAGTAGCTATCATTATTATTCTCATCAAGTGTAGGAGGCATAGTATTATCATCATAAAAATTACTCTCCATAGTAGGCGGCACTAAAAGACCAATATCATTATAATCATCATAAATAGGAGGCAAAGTATCATCAAAGTAAATTTTCTCCTCAATGCTTGGGGGACTAAAAATATCATGCAAACCAGCTTCCCCAAGCTTAGAACTTTCTATATCATTATCAACAATGGTGTTCAAAGCGTTCATACTAATATTACTACCAGCATGCAAATAAGATTTCATAGGTTTTTTAATTTTCACATCAAACAATCCATGTTTTAAATCAGGAAATAGAACAAGAAGCTCATTGTTGTCCATTATGCCAAACTAGTGTAAACAAGAAACAAAAAGATGCAATTGCAGGATCTAAAGGAAATAGCTTCGAGCACAAACACAATGGCGCCAGAAAAGTACTTTACCTGGAACCGAAGTATGAGTGCCTTTTACCTTTCCTCCCCGGCAACGGCGCCAGAAAAGTGCTTGATGTCTACGTTCCCCCTCCTTTCCTGTAGACAGTGTTGGGCCTCCAAGAGCAGAGGTTTGTAGAACAGCAGCAAGTTTTCCCTTAAGTGGATCACCCAAGGTTTATCGAACTCAGGGAGGAAGAGGTCAAAGATATCCCTCTCATGCAACCCTGCAACCACAAAGCAAGAAGTCTTTTGTGTCCCCAACACACCTAATAGGTGCACTAGTTCGGCGAAGAGATAGTGAAATACAGGTGGTATGAATATATATGAGCAGTGGCAACGGTGCCAGAAAATAGCTTGCTGGCGTGTAGTTGATGGTGGTAGTATTGCAGCAGTAGTAACGCAGTAAAACAGTAAACAAGCAGCGGTGATGGCAGTATTTAGGAGCAAGGCCTAGGGATTACACTTTCACTAGTGGACACTCTCAACATTGATCACATAACAGAATAGATAAATGCATACTCTACACTTTTGTTGGATGATGAACACATTGCGTAGGATTACACGAACCCTCAATGCCGGAGTTAACAAGCTCCACAATAATGCTCATGTTTAAGTAACCTTTAGTGTAAGATAGATCAACGCTACTAAACCAAGTACTAGCATAGCATGCACACTGTCACCTTCATGCATATGTAGGAGGAATAGATCACATCAATATTATCATAGCAATAGTTAACTCCATAATCTACAAGAGATCATGATCATAGCATAAACCAAGTACTAACACGGTGCACACACTGTCACCTTTACACACGTGCAGGAGGAATAGAACTACTTTAATAACACATCACTAGAGTAGCACATAGATAAATTGTGATACAAAACTCATATGAATCTCAATCATGTAAAGCAGCTCATGAGATCATTGTATTGAAGTACATAGGAGAGATTAACCACATAGCTACCGGTACAGCCCCGAGCCTCGATGGAGAACTACTCCCTCCTCATGGGAGCAGCAGCGGTGATGAAGATGGCGGTGAAGATGGCAGCGGTGTCGATGGAGAAGCCTTCCGGGGGCACTTCCCCGTCCCGGCAGGGTGCCGGAACAGAGAGTTCTGTCCCCCGAATTGGAGTTTCGCGATGGCGGCGGCGCCCCTGGAGTCTTTCTGGAGTTTCGTCAATCGGTATAGGGTTTTCTGATCCAGGGGCTTTTTATAGGCGGAGAGGCGGCGCAGGAAGGTCGAAGGGGGGCCCACACCCTAGGGGGGCGCGCCCCCCCCTAGGCCGCGCCGGGGTGTGGTGTGGTGGCCCTGCCACCCTTCTCTGGCGGTTCTCGTGTGTTCTGGATGCTTCCGAGTAAAATAGGAACCTGGGCGTTGATTTCGTCCGATTCCGAGAATATTTCGTTACTAGGATTTCTGAAACCAAAAACAGCAGAAAACAGGAACTGGCACTTCGGCATCTTGTTAATAGGTTAGTTCCAGAAAATGCACGAATATGACATAAAGTGTGCATAAAACATGTAGATAACATCAATAATGTGGCATGGAACATAAGAAATTATCGATACGTCGGAGACGTATCACATACTTCTTTGTTACTTTGGGTTAGTCGTTTTGGGGGTCGAGAGTTTCAACACGTGTTGTTACTCTTAACTACTTCCCTCTTCTAGATGATGCCTATAATCAATTTCGTCACCGTATCTTCTCTAATGTGACACCAACACCCTATCGTAGACATCCGTATATGGGGCGTCTAGGACCTGGATAGCATCGGGATGAAATAACCCATGCAAAACCAAACAGTAAAAACAAAAAAAACTTGTGTTTTTTGCATACTTGTTTGTTACTTTGGGTTAGTCATTTTGGGGGTCGAGAGTTTCAACACGTGTGAGGGGATGTGTGCGTACACTAAAATTTATATAGATCGTGAGAAAGTGAAGTAATTTCATCTTAGATCCCAAAGAGATTTTCAATGCTTTCTAAACGGCCTCAATCGGAGCTTGTTCTTATTCATGTTGTTACTCTTAACTACTTCCCTCTTCTAGATGATGCCTATAATCAATTTCGTCACCGTATCTTCTCTAATGTGACACCAACACCCTATCGTAGACATCCGTATCAGGGGCGTCTAGGACCTGGATAGCATCGGGATGAAATAACCCATGCGAAACCGAACAGTAAAAACAAAAAAAAAACTTGTGTTTTTTGCATACTTGTTTGTTACTTTGGGTTAGTCATTTTTGGGGTCGAGAGTTTCAACACGTGTGAGGGGATGTGTGCGTACACTAAAATTTATATAGATCGTGAGAAAGTGAAGTAATTTCATCTTAGATCCCAAAGAGATTTTCAATGCTTTCTAAACGGCCTCAATCGGAGCTTGTTCTTATTCATGTTGTTACTCTTAACTACTTCCCTCTTCTAGATGATGCCTATAATCAATTTCGTCACCGTATCTTCTCTAATGTGACACCAACACCCTATCGTAGACATCCGTATCTGGGGCGTCTAGGACCTGGATAGCATCGGGATGAAATAACCCATGCAAAACCGAACAGTAAAAACAAAAAAAACTTGTGTTTTTTGCATACTTGTTTGTTACTTTGGGTTAGTCGTTTTGGGGGTCGAGAGTTTCAACACGTGTGAGGCGATGTGCGCGTACATTAAAATTTATATAGATCGTGAGAAAGTGAAGTAATTTCATCTTAGATCCCAAAGAGATTTTCAATGCTTTCTAAACGGCCTCAATCGGAGCTTGTTCTTATTCATGTTGTTACTCTTAACTACTTCCCTCTTCTAGATGATGCCTATAATCAATTTCGTCACCGTATCTTCTCTAATGTGACACCAACACCCTATCGTAGACATCCGTATCTGGGCGTCTAGGACCTGGATAGCATCGGGATGAAATAGCCCATGCAAAACCGAACAGTAAAAACAAAAAAAACTTGTTTTTTTGCATACTTGTTTGTTACTTTGGGTTAGTCATTTTGGGGGTCGAGAGTTTCAACACGTGTGAGGGGATGTGTGCGTACACTAAAATTTATATAGATTGTGAGAAAGTGAAGTAATTTCATCTTAGATCCCAAAGAGATTTTCTATGCTTTCTAAACGGCCTCAATCGGAGCTTGTTCTTATTCATGTTGTTACTCTTAACTACTTCCCTCTTCTAGATGATGCCTATAATCAATTTCGTCACCGTATCTTCTCTAATGTGACACCAACACCCTATCGTAGACATCCGTATCTGGGGCGTCTAGGACCTGGATAGCATCGGGATGAAATAACCCATGCAAAACCGAACAGTAAAAACAAAAAAAAACTTGTGTTTTTTGCATACTTGTTTGTTACTTTGGGTTAGTCGTTTTGGGGGTCGAGAGTTTCAACACGTGTGAGGGGATGTGTGCGTACATTAAAATTTATATAGATCGTGAGAAAGTGAAGTAATTTCATCTTAGATCCCAAAGAGATTTTCAATGCTTTCTAAACGGCCTCAATCGGAGCTTGTTCTTATTCATGTTGTTACTCTTAACTACTTCCCTCTTCTAGATGATGCCTATAATCAATTTCGTCATCGTATCTTCTCTAATGTGACACCAACACCCTATTGTAGACATCCGTATCAGGGGCGTCTAGGACCTGGATAGCATCGGGATGAAATAGCCCATGCAAAACCGAACAGTAAAAACAAAAAAAACTTGTTTTTTTTGCATACTTGTTTGTTACTTTGGGTTAGTCGTTTTGGGGTCGAGAGTTTCAACACGTGTGAGGGGATGTGTGCGTACACTAAAATTTATATAGATCGTGAGAAAGTGAAGTAATTTCATCTTAGATCCCAAAGAGATTTTCAATGCTTTCTAAACGGCCTCAATCGGAGCTTGTTCTTATTCATGTTGTTACTCTTAACTACTTCCCTCTTCTAGATGATGCCTATAATCAATTTCGTCACCGTATCTTCTCTAATGTGACACCAACACCCTATCGTAGACATCCGTATCTGGGGCGTCTAGGACCTGGATAGCATCGGGATGAAATAACCCATGCAAAACCGAACAGTAAAAACAAAAAAAACTTGTGTTTTTTGCATACTTGTTTGTTACTTTGGGTTAGTCGTTTTGGGGTCGAGAGTTTCAACACGTGTGAGGGCATGTGTGCGTACATTAAAATTTATATAGATCGTGAGAAAGTGAAGTAATTTCATCTTAGATCCCAAAGAGATTTTCAATGCTTTCTAAACGGCCTCAATCGGAGCTTGTTCTTATTCATGTTGTTACTCTTAACTACTTCCCTCTTCTAGATGATGCCTATAATCAATTTCATCACCGTATCTTTTCTAATGTGACACCAACACCCTATCGTAGACATCCGTATCAGGGGCGTCTAGGACCTGGATAGCATCGGGATGAAATAGCCCATGCAAAACCGAACAGTAAAAACAAAAAAAACTTGTGTTTTTTGCATACTTGTTTGTTACTTTGGGTTAATCGTTTTGGGGGTCGAGAGTTTCAACACGTGTGAGGGGATGTGTGTGTACATTAAAATTTATATAGATCGTGAGAAAGTGAAGTAATTTCATCTTAGCTCCCAAAGAGATTTTCAATGCTTTCTAAACGGCCTCAATCGGAGCTTGTTCTTATTCATGTTGTTACTCTTAACTACTTCCCTCTTCTAGATGATGCCTATAATCAATTTCACACCGTATCTTCTCTAATGTGACACCAACACCCTATCGTAGACATCCGTATCGTGGGCGTCTAGGACCTGGATAGCATCGGGATGAAATAGCCCATGCAAAACCGAACAAGTAAAAACAAAAAAACTTGTGTTTTTTGCATACTTGTTTGTTTCTTTGGGTTAGTCGTTTTGGGGTCGAGAGTTTCAACACGTGTGAGGGGATGTGTGCGTACATTAAAATTTATATAGATCGTGAGAAAGTGAAGTAATTTCATCTTAGATCCCAAAGAGATTTTCAATGCTTTCTAAACGGCCTCAATCGGAGCTTGTTCTTATTCATGTTGTTACTCTTAACTACTTCCCTCTTCTAGATGATGCCTATAATCAATTTCGTCATCGTATCTTCTCTAATGTGACACCAACACCCTATCGTAGACATCCATATCTGGGGCGTCTAGGACCTGGATAGCATCGGGATGAAATAGCCCATGCAAAACCGAACAGTAAAAACAAAAAAAACTTGTTTTTTTGCATACTTGTTTGTTACTTTGGGTTAGTCGTTTTGGGGGTCGAGAGTTTCAACACGTGTGAGGGGATGTGTGCGTACACTAAAATTTATATAGATCGTGAGAAAGTGAAGTAATTTCATCTTAGATCCCAAAGAGATTTTCAATGCTTTCTAAACAGCCTCAATCGGAGCTTGTTCTTATTCATGTTGTTACTCTTAACTACTTCCCTCTTCTAGATGATGCCTATAATCAATTTCGTCACCGTATCTTCTCTAATGTGACACCAACACCCTATCGTAGACATCCGTATCTCGGGGCGTCTAGGACCTGGATAGCATCGGGATGAAATAGCCCATGCAAATCCGAACAGTAAAAACAAAAAAAACTTGTGTTTTTGGCATACTTGTTTGTTACGTTGGGTTAGTCATTTTGGGTGTCGAGAGTTTCAACACGTGTGAGGGCATGTGTGCGTACATTAAAATTTATATAGATCGTGAGAAAGTGAAGTAATTTCATCTTAGATCCCAAAGAGATTTTCAATGCTTTCTAAACGGCCTCAATCGGAGCTTGTTCTTATTCATGTTGTTACTCTTAACTACTTCCCTCTTCTAGATGATGCCTATAATCAATTTCGTCACCGTATCTTCTCTAATGTGACACCAACACCCTATCGTAGACATCCGAATCGGGCGTCTAGGACCTGGATAGCATCGGGATGAAATAGCCCATGCAAAACCGAACAAGAAAAACAAAAAAACTTGTGTTTTTTGCATACTTGTTTGTTACTTTGGGTTAGTCGTTTTGGGGGTCGAGAGTTTCAACACGTGTGAGGGGATGTGTGCGTACATTAAAATTTATATAGATCGTGAGAAAGTGAAGTAATTTCATCTTAGCTCCCAAAGAGATTTTCAATGCTTTCTAAACGGCCTCAATCGGAGCTTGTTCTTATTCATGTTGTTACTCTTAACTACTTCCCTCTTCTAGATGATGCCTATAATCAATTTCGTCACCGTATCTTCTCTAATGTGACACCAACACCCTATTGTAGACATCCGTATCTGGGGCGTCTAGGACCTGGATAGCATCGGGATGAAATAACCCATGCAAAACCGAACAGTAAAACCAAAAAAAAACTTGTGTTTTTTGCATACTTGTTTGTTACTTTGGGTTAGTCGTTTTGGGGGTCGAGAGTTTCAACACGTGTGAGGGCATGTGTGCGTACATTAAAATTTATATAGATCGTGAGAAAGTGAAGTAATTTCATCTTAGATCCCAAAGAGATTTTCAATGCTTTCTAAACGGCCTCAATCGGAGCTTGTTCTTATTCATGTTGTTACTCTTAACTACTTCCCTCTTCTAGATGATGCCTATAATCAATTTCGTCACCGTATCTTCTCTAATGTGACACCAACACCCTATCGTAGACATCCGTATCAGGGGCGTCTAGGACCTGGATAGCATCGGGATGAAATAGCCCATGCAAAACCGAACAGTAAAAACAAAAAAACTTGTGTTTTTTGCATACTTGTTTGTTACTTTGGGTTAGTCGTTTTGGGGGTCGAGAGTTTCAACACGTGTGAGGGGATGTGTGCGTACATTAAAATTTATATAGATCGTGAGAAAGTGAAGTAATTTCAGCTTAGCTCCCAAAGAGATTTTCAATGCTTTCTAAACGGCCTCAATCGGAGCTTGTTCTTATTCATGTTGTTACTCTTAACTACTTCCCTCTTCTAGATGATGCCTATAATCAATTTCGTCACCGTATCTTCTCTAATGTGACACCAACACCCTATCGTAGACATCCGTATCTTGGGCGTCTAGGACCTGGATAGCATCGGGATGAAATAGCCCATGCAAAACCGAACAGTAAAAACAAAAAACTTGTGTTTTTTGCATACTTGTTTGTTACTTTGGGTTAGTCATTTTGGGGTCGAGAGTTTCAACACGTGTGAGGGGATGTGTGCGTACACTAAAATTTATATAGATCGTGAGAAAGTGAAGTAATTTCATCTTAGATCCCAAAGAGATTTTCAATGCTTTCTAAACGGCCTCAATCGGAGCTTGTTCTTATTCATGTTGTTACTCTTAACTACTTCCCTCTTCTAGATGATGCCTATACTCAATTTCTTCACCGTATCTTCTCTAATGTGACACCAACACCCTATCGTAGACATCCGTATCTGGGGCGTCTAGGACCTGGATAGCATCGGGATGAAATAACCCATGCAAAACCGAACAGTAAAAACAAAAAAAAACTTGTGTTTTTTGCATACTTGTTTGTTACTTTGGGTTAGTCGTTTTGGGGGTCGAGAGTTTCAACACGTGTGAGGGCATGTGTGCGTACATTAAAATTTATATAGATCGTGAGAAAGTGAAGTAATTTCATCTTAGATCCCAAAGAGATTTTCAATGCTTTCTAAACGGCCTCAATCGGAGCTTGTTCTTATTCATGTTGTTACTCTTAACTACTTCCCTCTTCTAGATGATGCCTATAATCAATTTCGTCACCGTATCTTCTCTAATGTGACACCAACACCCTATCGTAGACATCCGTATCTGGGGCGTCTAGGACCTGGATAGCATCGGGATGAAATAGCCCATGCAAAACCGAACAAGAAAAACAAAAAAACTTGTGTTTTTGCATACTTGTTTGTTACTTTGGGTTAGTCGTTTTGGGGGTCGAGAGTTTCAACACGTGTGAGGGGATGTGTGCGTACATTAAAATTTATATAGATCGTGAGAAAGTGAAGTAATTTCATCTTAGCTCCCAAAGAGATTTTCAATGCTTTCTAAACGGCCTCAATCGGAGCTTGTTCTTATTCATGTTGTTACTCTTAACTACTTCCCTCTTCTAGATGATGCCTATAATCAATTTCGTCACCGTATCTTCTCTAATGTGACACCAACACCCTATCGTAGACATCCGTATCTACGGCGTCTAGGACCTGGATAGCATCGGGATGAAATAGCCCATGCAAAACCGAACAGTAAAAACAACCGAAAGTTTATATTTTGCATACTTGTTTGTTACTTTGGGTTAGTCGTTTTGGGGGTCGAGAGTTTCAACACGTGTGAGGGGATGTGTGCGTACATTAAAATTTATATAGATCGTGAGAAAGTGAAGTAATTTCATCTTAGATCCCAAAGAGATTTTCAATGCTTTCTAAACGGCCTCAATCGGAGCTTGTTCTTATTCATGTTGTTATCTGGGGCGTCTAGGACCTGGATAGCATCGGGATGAAATAGCCCATGCAAAACCGAACAGTAAAAAAAAAAAAAACTTGTGTTTTTTGCATACTTGTTTGTTACTTTGGGTTAGTCGTTTTGGGGGTCGAGAGTTTCAACACATGTGAGGGGATGTGTGCGTACATTAAAATTTATATAGATCGTGAGAAAGTGAAGTAATTTCATCTTAGATCCCAAAGAGATTTTCAATGCTTTCTAAACGGCCTCAATCGGAGCTTGTTCTTATTCATGTTGTTACTCTTAACTACTTCCCTCTTCTAGATGATGCCTATAATCAATTTCGTCACCGTATCTTCTCTAATGTGACACCAACACCCTATCGTAGACATCCGTATCTGGGGCGTCTAGGACCTGGATAGCATCGGGATGAAATAGCCCATGCAAAACCGAACAGTAAAAACAAAAAAAACTTGTGTTTTTTGCATACTTGTTTGTTACTTTGGGTTAGTCATTTTGGGGGTCGAGAGTTTCAACACGTGTGAGGGGATGTGTGCGTACACTAAAATTATATAGATCGTGAGAAAGTGAAGTAATTTCATCTTAGATCCCAAAGAGATTTTCAATGCTTTCTAAACGGCCTTAATCGGAGCTTGTTCTTATTCATGTTGTTACTCTTAACTACTTCCCTCTTCTAGATGATGCCTATAATCAATTTCGTCACCGTATCTTCTCTAATGTGACACCAACACCCTATCGTAGACATCCGTATCAGGGGCGTCTAGGACCTGGATAGCATCGGGATGTAAAAGACCATGAAAATCCTAAAAGAAAAAAAAAAAAAACATGTGTTTTTTGCATACTTGTTTGTTACTTTGGGTTAGTCGTTTTGGGGGTCGAGAGTTTCAACACGTGTGAGGGGATGTGTGCGTACATTAAAATTTATATAGATCGTGAGAAAGTGAAGTAATTTCATCTTAGATCCCAAAGAGATTTTCAATGCTTTCTAAACGGCCTCAATCGGAGCTTGTTCTTATTCATGTTGTTACTCTTAACTACTTCCCTCTTCTAGATGATGCCTATAATCAATTTCGTCATCGTATCTTCTCTAATGTGACACCAACACCCTATCGTAGACATCCATATCTGGGGCGTCTAGGACCTGGATAGCATCGGGATGAAATAGCCCATGCAAAACCGAACAGTAAAAACAAAAAAAACTTGTTTTTTTGCATACTTGTTTGTTACTTTGGGTTAGTTTTTTTTGGGGTCGAGAGTTTCAACACGTGTGAGGGGATGTGTGCGTACACTAAAATTTATATAGATCGTGAGAAAGTGAAGTAATTTCATCTTAGATCCCAAAGAGATTTTCAATGCTTTCTAAACAGCCTCAATCGGAGCTTGTTCTTATTCATGTTGTTACTCTTAACTACTTCCCTCTTCTAGATGATGCCTATAATCAATTTCGTCACCGTATCTTCTCTAATGTGACACCAACACCCTATCGTAGACATCCGTATCTGGGGCGTCTAGGACCTGGATAGCATCGGGATGAAATAACCCATGCAAAACCGAACAGTAAAAACAAAAAAAACTTGTGTTTTTTGCATACTTGTTTGTTACTTTGGGTTAGTCGTTTTGGGGGTCGAGAGTTTCAACACGTGTGAGGGCATGTGTGCGTACATTAAAATTTATATAGATCGTGAGAAAGTGAAGTAATTTCATCTTAGATCCCAAAGAGATTTTCAATGCTTTCTAAACGGCCTCAATCGGAGCTTGTTCTTATTCATGTTGTTACTCTTAACTACTTCCCTCTTCTAGATGATGCCTATAATCAATTTCGTCACCGTATCTTCTCTAATGTGACACCAACACCCTATCGTAGACATCCGTATCAGGGCGTCTAGGACCTGGATAGCATCGGGATGAAATAGCCCATGCAAAACCGAACAGTAAAAACAAAAAAAACTTGTGTTTTTTGCATACTTGTTTGTTACTTTGGGTTAGTCGTTTTGGGGGTCGAGAGTTTCAACACGTGTGAGGGGATGTGTGCGTACATTAAAATTTATATAGATCGTGAGAAAGTGAAGTAATTTCATCTTAGCTCCCAAAGAGATTTTCAATGCTTTCTAAACGGCCTCAATCGGAGCTTGTTCTTATTCATGTTGTTACTCTTAACTACTTCCCTCTTCTAGATGATGCCTATAATCAATTTCGTCACCGTATCTTCTCTAATGTGACACCAACACCCTATTGTAGACATCCGTATCTGGGGCGTCTAGGACCTGGATAGCATCGGGATGAAATAACCCATGCAAAACCGAACAGTAAAACCAAAAAAAAACTTGTGTTTTTTGCATACTTGTTTGTTACTTTGGGTTAGTCGTTTTGGGGGTCGAGAGTTTCAACACGTGTGAGGGCATGTGTGCGTACATTAAAATTTATATAGATCGTGAGAAAGTGAAGTAATTTCATCTTAGATCCCAAAGAGATTTTCAATGCTTTCTAAACGGCCTCAATCGGAGCTTGTTCTTATTCATGTTGTTACTCTTAACTACTTCCCTCTTCTAGATGATGCCTATAATCAATTTCGTCACCGTATCTTCTCTAATGTGACACCAACACCCTATCGTAGACATCCGTATCAGGGGCGTCTAGGACCTGGATAGCATCGGGATGAAATAGCCCATGAAAAACCGAACAGTAAAAACAAAAAAAACTTGTGTTTTTTGCATACTTGTTTGTTACTTTGGGTTAGTCGTTTTGGGGGTCGAGAGTTTCAACACGTGTGAGGGGATGTGTGCGTACATTAAAATTTATATAGATCGTGAGAAAGTGAAGTAATTTCAGCTTAGCTCCCAAAGAGATTTTCAATGCTTTCTAAACGGCCTCAATCGGAGCTTGTTCTTATTCATGTTGTTACTCTTAACTACTTCCCTCTTCTAGATGATGCCTATAATCAATTTCGTCACCGTATCTTCTCTAATGTGACACCAACACCCTATCGTAGACATCCGTATCGGGAGCGTCTAGGACCTGGATAGCATCGGGATGAAATAGCCCATGCAAAACCGAACAGTAAAAACAAAAAAAACTTGTGTTTTTTGCATACTTGTTTGTTACTTTGGGTTAGTCATTTTGGGGGTCGAGAGTTTCAACACGTGTGAGGGGATGTGTGCGTACACTAAAATTTATATAGATCGTGAGAAAGTGAAGTAATTTCATCTTAGATCCCAAAGAGATTTTCAATGCTTTCTAAACGGCCTCAATCGGAGCTTGTTCTTATTCATGTTGTTACTCTTAACTACTTCCCTCTTCTAGATGATGCCTATACTCAATTTCTTCACCGTATCTTCTCTAATGTGACACCAACACCCTATCGTAGACATCCGTATCTGGGGCGTCTAGGACCTGGATAGCATCGGGATGAAATAACCCATGCAAAACCGAACAGTAAAAAAAAAAACTTGTGTTTTTTTGCATACTTGTTTGTTACTTTGGGTAAGTCGTTATGGGGTACGAGAGTTTCAACACGTGTGAGGGCATGTGTGCGTACATTAAAATTTATATAGATCGTGAGAAAGTGAAGTAATTTCATCTTAGATCCCAAAGAGATTTTCAATGCTTTCTAAACGGCCTCAATCGGAGCTTGTTCTTATTCATGTTGTTACTCTTAACTACTTCCCTCTTCTAGATGATGCCTATAATCAATTTCGTCACCGTATCTTCTCTAATGTGACACCAACACCCTATCGTAGACATCCGTATCTGGGGCGTCTAGGACCTGGATAGCATCGGGATGAAATAGCCCATGCAAAACCGAACAGTAAAAACAAAAAACTTGTGTTTTTTGCATACTTGTTTGTTACTTTGGGTTAGTCGTTTTGCGGGTCGAGAGTTTCAACACGTGTGAGGGGATGTGTGCGTACATTAAAATTTATATAGATCGTGAGAAAGTGAAGTAATTTCATCTTAGCTCCCAAAGAGATTTTCAATGCTTTCTAAACGGCCTCAATCGGAGCTTGTTCTTATTCATGTTGTTACTCTTAACTACTTCCCTCTTCTAGATGATGCCTATAATCAATTTCGTCACCGTATCTTCTCTAATGTGACACCAACACCCTATCGTAGACATCCGTATCAGGGGCGTCTAGGACCTGGATAGCATCGGGATGAAATAGCCCATGCAAAACCGAACAGTAAAAAAAAAAACTTGTGTTTTTTGCATACTTGTTTGTTACTTTGGGTTAGTCGTTTTGGGGGTCGAGAGTTTCAACACGTGTGAGGGGATGTGTGCGTACATTAAAATTTATATAGATCGTGAGAAAGTGAAGTAATTTCATCTTAGATCCCAAAGAGATTTTCAATGCTTTCTAAACGGCCTCAATCGGAGCTTGTTCTTATTCATGTTGTTATCTGGGGCGTCTAGGACCTGGATAGCATCGGGATGAAATAGCCCATGCAAAACCGAACAGTAAAAAAAAAACTTGTGTTTTTTGCATACTTGTTTGTTACTTTGGGTTAGTCGTTTTGGGGGTCGAGAGTTTCAACACATGTGAGGGGATGTGTGCGTACATTAAAATTTATATAGATCGTGAGAAAGTGAAGTAATTTCATCTTAGATCCCAAAGAGATTTTCAATGCTTTCTAAACGGCCTCAATCGGAGCTTGTTCTTATTCATGTTGTTACTCTTAACTACTTCCCTCTTCTAGATGATGCCTATAATCAATTTCGTCACCGTATCTTCTCTAATGTGACACCAACACCCTATCGTAGACATCCGTATCAGGGGCGTCTAGGACCTGGATAGCATCGGGATGAAATAGCCCATGCAAAACCGAACAGTAAAAACAAAAAAAACTTGTGTTTTTTGCATACTTGTTTGTTACTTTGGGTTAGTCATTTTGGGGGTCGAGAGTTTCAACACGTGTGAGGGGATGTGTGCGTACACTAAAATTATATAGATCGTGAGAAAGTGAAGTAATTTCATCTTAGATCCCAAAGAGATTTTCAATGCTTTCTAAACGGCCTTAATCGGAGCTTGTTCTTATTCATGTTGTTACTCTTAACTACTTCCCTCTTCTAGATGATGCCTATAATCAATTTCGTCACCGTATCTTCTCTAATGTGACACCAACACCCTATCGTAGACATCCGTATCTGGAGCGTCTAGGACCTGGATAGCATCGGGATGAAATAACCCATGCAAAACCGAACAGTAAAAACAAAAAAAAAACTTGTGTTTTTTGCATACTTGTTTGTTACTTTGGGTTAGTCGTTTTGGGGGTCGAGAGTTTCAACACGTGTGAGGGGATGTGTGCGTAAATTAAAATTTATATAGATCGTGAGAAAGTGAAGTAATTTCATCTTAGCTCCCAAAGAGATTTTCAATGCTTTCTAAACGGCCTCAATCGGAGCTTGTTCTTATTCATGTTGTTACTCTTAACTACTTCCCTCTTCTAGATGATGCCTATAATCAATTTCGTCACCGTATCTTCTCTAATGTGACACCAACACCCTATCGTAGACATCCGTATCGTGGCGTCTAGGACCTGGATAGCATCGGGATGAAATAGCCCATGCAAAACCGAACAAGAAAAACAAAAAAACTTGTGTTTTTTGCATACTTGTTTGTTACTTTGGGTTAGTCATTTTGGGGGTCGAGAGTTTCAACACGTGTGAGGGGATGTGTGCGTACACTAAAATTTATATAGATCGTGAGAAAGTGAAGTAATTTCATCTTAGATCCCAAAGAGATTTTCAATGCTTTCTAAACGGCCTCAATCGGAGCTTGTTCTTATTCATGTTGTTACTCTTAACTACTTCCCTCTTCTAGATGATGCCTATACTCAATTTCTTCACCGTATCTTCTCTAATGTGACACCAACACCCTATCGTAGACATCCGTATCTGGGGCGTCTAGGACCTGGATAGCATCGGGATGAAATAACCCATGCAAAACCGAACAGTAAAAACAAAAAAAAACTTGTGTTTTTTGCATACTTGTTTGTTACTTTGGGTTAGTCGTTTTGGGGGTCGAGAGTTTCAACACGTGTGAGGGCATGTGTGCGTACATTAAAATTTATATAGATCGTGAGAAAGTGAAGTAATTTCATCTTAGATCCCAAAGAGATTTTCAATGCTTTCTAAACGGCCTCAATCGGAGCTTGTTCTTATTCATGTTGTTACTCTTAACTACTTCCCTCTTCTAGATGATGCCTATAATCAATTTCGTCACCGTATCTTCTCTAATGTGACACCAACACCCTATCGTAGACATCCGTATCAGGGGCGTCTAGGACCTGGATAGCATCGGGATGAAATAGCCCATGCAAAACCGAACAGTAAAAACAAAAAAAACTTGTGTTTTTTGCATACTTGTTTGTTACTTTGGGTTAGTCGTTTTGGGGGTCGAGAGTTTCAACACGTGTGAGGGGATGTGTGCGTACATTAAAATTTATATAGATCGTGAGAAAGTGAAGTAATTTCATCTTAGCTCCCAAAGAGATTTTCAATGCTTTCTAAACGGCCTCAATCGGAGCTTGTTCTTATTCATGTTGTTACTCTTAACTACTTCCCTCTTCTAGATGATGCCTATAATCAATTTCGTCACCGTATCTTCTCTAATGTGACACCAACACCCTATCGTAGACATCCGTATCAGGCGTCTAGGACCTGGATAGCATCGGGATGAAATAGCCCATGCAAAACCGAACAAGAAAAACAAAAAAACTTGTGTTTTTTGCATACTTGTTTGTTACTTTGGGTTAGTCGTTTTGGGGTCGAGAGTTTCAACACGTGTGAGGGGATGTGTGCGTACATTAAAATTTATATAGATCGTGAGAAAGTGAAGTAATTTCATCTTAGATCCCAAAGAGATTTTCAATGCTTTCTAAACGGCCTCAATCGGAGCTTGTTCTTATTCATGTTGTTATCTGGGGCGTCTAGGACCTGGATAGCATCGGGATGAAATAGCCCATGCAAAACCGAACAGTAAAAACAAAAAAAACTTGTGTTTTTTGCATACTTGTTTGTTACTTTGGGTTAGTCGTTTTGGGGGTCGAGAGTTTCAACACATGTGAGGGGATGTGTGCGTACATTAAAATTTATATAGATCGTGAGAAAGTGAAGTAATTTCATCTTAGATCCCAAAGAGATTTTCAATGCTTTCTAAACGGCCTCAATCGGAGCTTGTTCTTATTCATGTTGTTACTCTTAACTACTTCCCTCTTCTAGATGATGCCTATAATCAATTTCGTCACCGTATCTTCTCTAATGTGACACCAACACCCTATCGTAGACATCCGTATCTGGGGCGTCTAGGACCTGGATAGCATCGGGATGAAATAGCCCATGCAAAACCGAACAGTAAAAACAAAAAAAACTTGTGTTTTTTGCATACTTGTTTGTTACTTTGGGTTAGTCATTTTGGGGGTCGAGAGTTTCAACACGTGTGAGGGGATGTGTGCGTACACTAAAATTATATAGATCGTGAGAAAGTGAAGTAATTTCATCTTAGATCCCAAAGAGATTTTCAATGCTTTCTAAACGGCCTTAATCGGAGCTTGTTCTTATTCATGTTGTTACTCTTAACTACTTCCCTCTTCTAGATGATGCCTATAATCAATTTCGTCACCGTATCTTCTCTAATGTGACACCAACACCCTATCGTAGACATCCGTATCTGGAGCGTCTAGGACCTGGATAGCATCGGGATGAAATAACCCATGCAAAACCGAACAGTAAAAACAAAAAAAAAACTTGTGTTTTTTGCATACTTGTTTGTTACTTTGGGTTAGTCGTTTTGGGGGTCGAGAGTTTCAACACGTGTGAGGGCATGTGTGCGTACATTAAAATTTATATAGATCGTGAGAAAGTGAAGTAATTTCATCTTAGATCCCAAAGAGATTTTCAATGCTTTCTAAACGGCCTCAATCGGAGCTTGTTCTTATTCATGTTGTTACTCTTAACTACTTCCCTCTTCTAGATGATGCCTATAATCAATTTCGTCACCGTATCTTCTCTAATGTGACACCAACACCCTATTGTAGACATCCGTATCAGGGGCGTCTAGGACCTGGATAGCATCGGGATGAAATAGCCCATGCAAAACCGAACAGTAAAAAAAAAAAACTTGTGTTTTTTGCATACTTGTTTGTTACTTTGGGTTAGTCGTTTTGGGGGTCGAGAGTTTCAACACGTGTGAGGGGATGTGTGCGTACATTAAAATTTATATAGATCGTGAGAAAGTGAAGTAATTTCATCTTAGCTCCCAAAGAGATTTTCAATGCTTTCTAAACGGCCTCAATCGGAGCTTGTTCTTATTCATGTTGTTACTCTTAACTACTTCCCTCTTCTAGATGATGTCTATAATCAATTTCGTCACCGTATCTTCTCTAATGTGACACCAACACCCTATCGTAGACATCCGTATCAGGGGCGTCTAGGACCTGGATAGCATCGGGATGAAATAGCCCATGCAAAACCGAACAGTAAAAACAAAAAAACTTGTGTTTTTTGCATACTTGTTTGTTACTTTGGGTTAGTCGTTTTGGGGTCGAGAGTTTCAACACGTGTGAGGGGATGTGTGCGTACACTAAAATTTATATAGATCGTGAGAAAGTGAAGTAATTTCATCTTAGATCCCAAAGAGATTTTCAATGCTTTCTAAACGGCCTCAATCGGAGCTTGTTCTTATTCATGTTGTTACTCTTAACTACTTCCCTCTTCTAGATGATGCCTATACTCAATTTCTTCACCGTATCTTCTCTAATGTGACACCAACACCCTATCGTAGACATCCGTATCGGGGCGTCTAGGACCTGGATAGCATCGGGATGCAATAGCCCATGCAAAACCGAACAGTAAAAACAAAAAAACTTGTGTTTTTTGCATACTTGTTTGTTACTTTGGGTTAGTCGTTTTGGGGGTCGAGAGTTTCAACACGTGTGAGGGGATGTGTGCGTACATTAAAATTTATATAGATCGTGAGAAAGTGAAGTAATTTCATCTTAGCTCCCAAAGAGATTTTCAATGCTTTCTAAACGGCCTCAATCGGAGCTTGTTCTTATTCATGTTGTTACTCTTAACTACTTCCCACTTCTAGATGATGCCTATAATCAATTTCATCACCGTATCTTCTCTAATGTGACACCAACACCCTATCGTAGACATCCGTATCAGGGGCGTCTAGGACCTGGATAGCATCGGGATGAAATAGCCCATGCAAAACCGAACAGTAAAAACAAAAAAACTTGTGTTTTTTGCATACTTGTTTGTTACTTTGGGTTAGTCATTTTGGGGTCGAGAGTTTCAACACGTGTGAGGGGATGTGTGCGTACACTAAAATTATATAGATCGTGAGAAAGTGAAGTAATTTCATCTTAGATCCCAAAGAGATTTTCAATGCTTTCTAAACGGCCTTAATCGGAGCTTGTTCTTATTCATGTTGTTACTCTTAACTACTTCCCTCTTCTAGATGATGCCTATAATCAATTTCGTCACCGTATCTTCTCTAATGTGACACCAACACCCTATCGTAGACATCCGTATCTGGAGCGTCTAGGACCTGGATAGCATCTGGATGAAATAACCCATGCAAAACCGAACAGTAAAAACAAAAAAAAAACTTGTGTTTTTTGCATACTTGTTTGTTACTTTGGGTTAGTCGTTTTGGGGGTCGAGAGTTTCAACACGTGTGAGGGCATGTGTGCGTACATTAAAATTTATATAGATCGTGAGAAAGTGAAGTAATTTCATCTTAGATCCCAAAGAGATTTTCAATGCTTTCTAAACGGCCTCAATCGGAGCTTGTTCTTATTCATGTTGTTACTCTTAACTACTTCCCTCTTCTAGATGATGCCTATAATCAATTTCGTCACCGTATCTTCTCTAATGTGACACCAACACCCTATCGTAGACATCCGTATCAGGGGCGTCTAGGACCTGGATAGCATCGGGATGAAATAGCCCATGCAAAACCGAACAGTAAAAACAAAAAAAACTTGTGTTTTTTGCATACTTGTTTGTTACTTTGGGTTAGTCGTTTTGGGGGTCGAGAGTTTCAACACGTGTGAGGGGATGTGTGCGTACATTAAAATTTATATAGATCGTGAGAAAGTGAAGTAATTTCATCTTAGCTCCCAAAGAGATTTTCAATGCTTTCTAAACGGCCTCAATCGGAGCTTGTTCTTATTCATGTTGTTACTCTTAACTACTTCCCTCTTCTAGATGATGCCTATAATCAATTTCGTCACCGTATCTTCTCTAATGTGACACCAACACCCTATCGTAGACATCCGTATCAGGGCGTCTAGGACCTGGATAGCATCGGGATGAAATAGCCCATGCAAAACCGAACAGTAAAAACAAAAAAACTTGTTTTTTTTGAATACTTTTTTTTTACTTTGGTTTTGTCTTTTTGGGGTCGAGAGTTTCAACACGTGTGAGGGGATGTGTGCGTACATTAAAATTTATATAGATCGTGAGAAAGTGAAGTAATTTCATCTTAGATCCCAAAGAGATTTTCAATGCTTTCTAAACGGCCTCAATCGGAGCTTGTTCTTATTCATGTTGTTACTCTTAACTACTTCCCTCTTCTAGATGATGCCTATACTCAATTTCTTCACCGTATCTTCTCTAATGTGACACCAACACCCTATCGTAGACATCCGTATCAGGGGCGTCTAGGACCTGGATAGCATCGGGATGAAATAGCCCATGCAAAACCGAACAGTAAAAACAAAAAAAACTTGTGTTTTTTGCATACTTGTTTGTTACTTTGGGTTAGTCGTTTTGGGGGTCGAGAGTTTCAACACGTGTGAGGGCATGTGTGCGTACATTAAAATTTATATAGATCGTGAGAAAGTGAAGTAATTTCATCTTAGATCCCAAAGAGATTTTCAATGCTTTCTAAACGGCCTCAATCGGAGCTTGTTCTTATTCATGTTGTTACTCTTAACTACTTCCCTCTTCTAGATGATGCCTATAATCAATTTCGTCACCGTATCTTCTCTAATGTGACACCAACACCCTATCGTAGACATCCGTATCTGGGGCGTCTAGGACCTGGATAGCATCGGGATGAAATAGCCCATGCAAAACCGAACAGTAAAAACAAAAAAAACTTGTTTTTTTTGATTATTTTTTTTTTATTTTGGTTTTTTGTTTTTGGGGTCGAGAGTTTCAACACGTGTGAGGGGATGTGTGCGTACATTAAAATTTATATAGATCGTGAGAAAGTGAAGTAATTTCATCTTAGCTCCCAAAGAGATTTTCAATGCTTTCTAAACGGCCTCAATCGGAGCTTGTTCTTATTCATGTTGTTACTCTTAACTACTTCCCTCTTCTAGATGATGTCTATAATCAATTTCGTCACCGTATCTTCTCTAATGTGACACCAACACCCTATCGTAGACATCCGTATCAGGGGCGTCTAGGACCTGGATAGCATCGGGATGAAATAGCCCATGCAAAACCGAACAGTAAAAACAAAAAAACTTGTGTTTTTTGCATACTTGTTTGTTACTTTGGGTTAGTCGTTTTGGGGGTCGAGAGTTTCAACACGTGTGAGGGGATGTGTGCGTACACTAAAATTTATATAGATCGTGAGAAAGTGAAGTAATTTCATCTTAGATCCCAAAGAGATTTTCAATGCTTTCTAAACGGCCTCAATCGGAGCTTGTTCTTATTCATGTTGTTACTCTTAACTACTTCCCTCTTCTAGATGATGCCTATACTCAATTTCTTCACCGTATCTTCTCTAATGTGACACCAACACCCTATCGTAGACATCTGTATCAGGGGCGTCTAGGACCTGGATAGCATCGGGATGCAATAGCCCATGCAAAACCGAACAGTAAAAACAAAAAAAACTTGTGTTTTTTGCATACTTGTTTGTTACTTTGGGTTAGTCGTTCTGGGGGTCGAGAGTTTCAACACGTGTGAGGGGATGTGTGCGTACATTAAAATTTATATAGATCGTGAGAAAGTGAAGTAATTTCATCTTAGCTCCCAAAGAGATTTTCAATGCTTTCTAAACGGCCTCAATCGGAGCTTGTTCTTATTCATGTTGTTACTCTTAACTACTTCCCACTTCTAGATGATGCCTATAATCAATTTCATCACCGTATCTTCTCTAATGTGACACCAACACCCTATCGTAGACATCCGTATCAGGGGCGTCTAGGACCTGGATAGCATCGGGATGAAATAGCCCATGCAAAACCGAACAGTAAAAACAAAAAAAACTTGTGTTTTTTGCATACTTGTTTGTTACTTTGGGTTAGTCATTTTGGGGGTCGAGAGTTTCAACACGTGTGAGGGGATGTGTGCGTACACTAAAATTATATAGATCGTGAGAAAGTGAAGTAATTTCATCTTAGATCCCAAAGAGATTTTCAATGCTTTCTAAACGGCCTTAATCGGAGCTTGTTCTTATTCATGTTGTTACTCTTAACTACTTCCCTCTTCTAGATGATGCCTATAATCAATTTCGTCACCGTATCTTCTCTAATGTGACACCAACACCCTATCGTAGACATCCGTATCTGGAGCGTCTAGGACCTGGATAGCATCTGGATGAAATAACCCATGAAAAACCGAACAGTAAAAACAAAAAAAAAACTTGTGTTTTTTGCATACTTGTTTGTTACTTTGGGTTAGTCGTTTTGGGGGTCGAGAGTTTCAACACGTGTGAGGGCATGTGTGCGTACATTAAAATTTATATAGATCGTGAGAAAGTGAAGTAATTTCATCTTAGATCCCAAAGAGATTTTCAATGCTTTCTAAACGGCCTCAATCGGAGCTTGTTCTTATTCATGTTGTTACTCTTAACTACTTCCCTCTTCTAGATGATGCCTATAATCAATTTCGTCACCGTATCTTCTCTAATGTGACACCAACACCCTATCGTAGACATCCGTATCAGGGCGTCTAGGACCTGGATAGCATCGGGATGAAATAGCCCATGCAAAACCGAACAGTAAAAACAAAAAAACTTGTGTTTTTTGCATACTTGTTTGTTACTTTGGGTTAGTCGTTTTGGGGGTCGAGAGTTTCAACACGTGTGAGGGGATGTGTGCGTACATTAAAATTTATATAGATCGTGAGAAAGTGAAGTAATTTCATCTTAGCTCCCAAAGAGATTTTCAATGCTTTCTAAACTGCCTCAATCAGAGCTTGTTCTTATTCATGTTGTTACTCTTAACTACTTCCCTCTTCTAGATGATGTCTATAATCAATTTCGTCACCGTATCTTCTCTAATGTGACACCAACACCCTATCGTAGACATCCGTATCAGGGGCGTCTAGGACCTGGATAGCATCGGGATGAAATAGCCCATGCAAAACCGAACAGTAAAAACAAAAAAAACTTGTGTTTTTTGCATACTTGTTTGTTACTTTGGGTTAGTCGTTTTGGGGGTCGAGAGTTTCAACACGTGTGAGGGGATGTGTGCGTACACTAAAATTTATATAGATCGTGAGAAAGTGAAGTAATTTCATCTTAGATCCCAAAGAGATTTTCAATGCTTTCTAAACGGCCTCAATCGGAGCTTGTTCTTATTCATGTTGTTACTCTTAACTACTTCCCTCTTCTAGATGATGCCTATACTCAATTTCTTCACCGTATCTTCTCTAATGTGACACCAACACCCTATCGTAGACATCCGTATCAGGGGCGTCTAGGACCTGGATAGCATCGGGATGCAATAGCCCATGCAAAACCGAACAGTAAAAACAAAAAAAACTTGTGTTTTTTGCATACTTGTTTGTTACTTTGGGTTAGTCGTTTTGGGGGTCGAGAGTTTCAACACGTGTGAGGGGATGTGTGCGTACATTAAAATTTATATAGATCGTGAGAAAGTGAAGTAATTTCATCTTAGCTCCCAAAGAGATTTTCAATGCTTTCTAAACGGCCTCAATCGGAGCTTGTTCTTATTCATGTTGTTACTCTTAACTACTTCCCACTTCTAGATGATGCCTATAATCAATTTCATCACCGTATCTCCTCTAATGTGACACCAACACCCTATCGTAGACATCCGTATCAGGGGCGTCTAGGACCTGGATAGCATCGGGATGAAATAGCCCATGCAAAAACGAACAGTAAAAACAAAAAAAACTTGTGTTTTTTGCATACTTGTTTGTTACTTTGGGTTAGTCGTTTTGGGGGTCGAGAGTTTCAACACGTGTGAGGGGATGTGTGCATACATTAAAATTTATATAGATCGTGAGAAAGTGAAGTAATTTCATCTTAGCTCCCAAAGAGATTTTCAATGCTTTCTAAACGGCCTCAATCGGAGCTTGTTCTTATTCATGTTGTTACTCTTAACTACTTCCCTCTTCTAGATGATGCCTATAATCAATTTCGTCACCGTATCTTCTCTAATGTGACACCAACACCCTATCGTAGACATCCGTATCAGGGGCGTCTAGGACCTGGATAGCATAGGGATGAAATAGCCCATGCAAAACCGAACAGTAAAAACAAAAAAACTTGTGTTTTTTGCATACTTGTTTGTTACTTTGGGTTAGTCGTTTTGGGGGTCGAGAGTTTCAACACGTGTGAGGGGATGTGTGCGTACATTAAAATTTATATAGATCGTGAGAAAGTGAAGTAATTTCATCTTTGATCCCAAAGAGATTTTCAATGCTTTCTAAACGGCCTCAATCAGAGCTTGTTCTTATTCATGTTGTTATCCGGGGCGTCTAGGACCTGGATAGCATCGGGATGAAATAGCCCATGCAAAACCGAACAGTAAAAACAAAAAAAACTTGTGTTTTTTGCATACTTGTTTGTTACTTTGGGTTAGTCGTTTTGGGGGTCGAGAGTTTCAACACATGTGAGGGGATGTGTGCGTACATTAAAATTTATATAGATCGTGAGAAAGTGAAGTAATTTCATCTTAGATCCCAAAGAGATTTTCAATGCTTTCTAAACGGCCTCAATCGGAGCTTGTTCTTATTCATGTTGTTACTCTTAACTACTTCCCTCTTCTAGATGATGCCTATAATCAATTTCGTCACCGTATCTTCTCTAATGTGACACCAACACCCTATCGTAGACATCCGTATCTGGGGCGTCTAGGACCTGGATAGCATCGGGATGAAATAGCCCATGCAAAACCGAACAGTAAAAACAAAAAAATAACTTGTGTTTTTTGCATACTTGTTTGTTACTTTGGGTTAGTCATTTTGGGGGTCGAGAGTTTCAACACGTGTGAGGGGATGTGTGCGTACACTAAAATTTATATAGATCGTGAGAAAGTGAAGTAATTTCATCTTAGATCCCAAAGAGATTTTCAATGCTTTCTAAACGGCCTTAATCGGAGCTTGTTCTTATTCATGTTGTTACTCTTAACTACTTCCCTCTTCTAGATGATGCCTATAATCAATTTCGTCACCGTATCTTCTCTAATGTGACACCAACACCCTATCGTAGACATCCGTATCGGGAGCGTCTAGGACCTGGATAGCATCGGGATGAAATAACCCATGCAAAACCGAACAGTAAAAACAAAAAAAACTTGTGTTTTTTGCATACTTGTTTGTTACTTTGGGTTAGTCGTTTTGGGGGTCGAGAGTTTCAACACGTGTGAGGGGATGTGTGCGTACATTAAAATTTATATAGATCGTGAGAAAGTGAAGTAATTTCATCTTAGATCCCAAAGAGATTTTCAATGCTTTCTAAACGGCCTCAATCGGAGCTTGTTCTTATTCATGTTGTTACTCTTAACTACTTCCCTCTTCTAGATGATGCCTATAATCAATTTCGTCACCGTATCTTCTCTAATGTGACACCAACACCCTATCGTAGACATCCGTATCAGGGGCGTCTAGGACCTGGATAGCATCGGGATGAAATAGCCCATGCAAAACCGAACAGTAAAAACAAAAAAAACTTGTGTTTTTTGCATACTTGTTTGTTACTTTGGGTTAGTCGTTTTGGGGGTCGAGAGTTTCAACACGTGTGAGGGGATGTGTGCGTACATTAAAATTTATATAGATCGTGAGAAAGTGAAGTAATTTCATCTTAGCTCCCAAAGAGATTTTCAATGCTTTCTAAACGGCCTCAATCGGAGCTTGTTCTTATTCATGTTGTTACTCTTAACTACTTCCCTCTTCTAGATGATGTCTATAATCAATTTCATCACCGTATCTTCTCTAATGTGACACCAACACCCTATCGTAGACATCCGTATCAGGGGCGTCTAGGACCTGGATAGCATCGGGATGAAATAGCCCATGCAAAACCGAACAGTAAAAACAAAAAAACTTGTGTTTTTTGCATACTTGTTTGTTACTTTGGGTTAGTCGTTTTGGGGTCGAGAGTTTCAACACGTGTGAGGGGATGTGTGCGTACACTAAAATTTATATAGATCGTGAGAAAGTGAAGTAATTTCATCTTAGATCCCAAAGAGATTTTCAATGCTTTCTAAACGGCCTCAATCGGAGCTTGTTCTTATTCATGTTGTTACTCTTAACTACTTCCCTCTTCTAGATGATGCCTATACTCAATTTCTTCACCGTATCTTCTCTAATGTGACACCAACACCCTATCGTAGACATCCGTATCAGGGGCGTCTAGGACCTGGATAGCATCGGGATGCAATAGCCCATGCAAAACCGAACAGTAAAAACAAAAAAACTTGTGTTTTTTGCATACTTGTTTGTTACTTTGGGTTAGTCGTTTTGGGGGTCGAGAGTTTCAACACGTGTGAGGGGATGTGTGCGTACATTAAAATTTATATAGATCGTGAGAAAGTGAAGTAATTTCATCTTAGCTCCCAAAGAGATTTTCAATGCTTTCTAAGCGGCCTCAATCGGAGCTTGTTCTTATTCATGTTGTTACTCTTAACTACTTCCCACTTCTAGATGATGCCTATAATCAATTTCATCACCGTATCTTCTCTAATGTGACACCAACACCCTATCGTAGACATCCGTATCAGGGGCGTCTAGGACCTGGATAGCATCGGGATGAAATAGCCCATGCAAAAACGAACAGTAAAAACAAAAAAAACTTGTGTTTTTTGCATACTTGTTTGTTACTTTGGGTTAGTCGTTTTGGGGGTCGAGAGTTTCAACACGTGTGAGGGGATGTGTGCGTACATTAAAATTTATATAGATCGTGAGAAAGTGAAGTAATTTCATCTTAGATCCCAAAGAGATTTTCAATGCTTTCTAAACGGCCTCAATCGGAGCTTGTTCTTATTCATGTTGTTACTCTTAACTACTTCCCTCTTCTAGATGATGCCTATACTCAATTTCGTCACCGTATCTTCTCTAATGTGACACCAACACCCTATCGTAGACATCCGTATCCGCGTCTAGGACCTGGATAGCATCGGGATGAAATAACCCATGCAAAACCGAACAGTAAAAACAAAAAAAAAAGTTGTTTTTTTTGCATACTTGTTTGTTACTTTGGGTTAGTCGTTTTGGGGGTCGAGAGTTTCAACACGTGTGAGGGCATGTGTGCGTACATTAAAATTTATATAGATCGTGAGAAAGTGAAGTAATTTCATCTTAGATCCCAAAGAGATTTTCAATGCTTTCTAAACGGCCTCAATCGGAGCTTGTTCTTATTCATGTTGTTACTCTTAACTACTTCCCTCTTCTAGATGATGCCTATAATCAATTTCATCACCGTATCTTCTCTAATGTGACACCAACACCCTATCGTAGACATCCGTATCTGGGGCGTCTAGGACCTGGATAGCATCGGGATGAAATAGCCCATCCAAAACCGAACAGTAAAAACAAAAAAACTTGTGTTTTTTGCATACTTGTTTGTTACTTTGGGTTAGTCGTTTTGGGGGTCGAGAGTTTCAACACGTGTGAGGGGATGTGTGCGTACATTAAAATTTATATAGATCGTGAGAAAGTGAAGTAATTTCATCTTAGCTCCCAAAGAGATTTTCAATGCTTTCTAAACGGCCTCAATCGGAGCTTGTTCTTATTCATGTTGTTACTCTTAACTACTTCCCTCTTCTAGATGATGCCTATAATCAATTTCATCACCGTATCTTCTCTAATGTGACACCAACACCCTATCGTAGACATCCGTATCGGGGGCGTCTAGGACCTGGATAGCATCGGGATGAAATAGCCCATGCAAGACCGAACAGTAAAAACAAAAAACTTGTGTTTTTTGCATACTTGTTTGTTACTTTGGGTTAGTCGTTTTGGGGGTCGAGAGTTTCAACACGTGTGAGGGGATGTGTGCGTACATTAAAATTTATATAGATCGTGAGAAAGTGAAGTAATTTCATCTTAGATCCCAAAGAGATTTTCAATGCTTTCTAAACGGCCTCAATCGGAGCTTGTTCTTATTCATGTTGTTACTCTTAACTACTTCCCTCTTCTAGATGATGCCTATAATCAATTTCATCACCGTATCTTCTCTAATGTGACACCAACACCCTATCGTAGACATCCGTATCAGGGGCGTCTAGGACCTGGATAGCATCGGGATGAAATAGCCCATGCAAAACCGAACAGTAAAAACAAAAAAACTTGTGTTTTTTGCATACTTGTTTGTTACTTTGGGTTAGTCGTTTTGGGGGTCGAGAGTTTCAACACGTGTGAGGGGATGTGTGCGTACATTAAAATTTATATAGATCGTGAGAAAGTGAAGTAATTTCATCTTAGATCCCAAAGAGATTTTCAATGCTTTCTAAACGGCCTCAATCGGAGCTTGTTCTTATTCATGTTGTTACTCTTAACTACTTCCCTCTTCTAGATGATGCCTATACTCAATTTCGTCACCGTATCTTCTCTAATGTGACACCAACACCCTATCGTAGACATCCGTATCTGGGGCGTCTAGGACCTGGATAGCATCGGGATGAAATAACCCATGCAAAATCGAACAGTAAAAACAAAAAAAAAACTTGTGTTTTTTGCATACTTGTTTGTTACTTTGGGTTAGTCGTTTTGGGGGTCGAGAGTTTCAACACGTGTGAGGGCATGTGTGCGTACATTAAAATTTATATAGATCGTGAGAAAGTGAAGTAATTTCATCTTAGATCCCAAAGAGATTTTCAATGCTTTCTAAACGGCCTCAATCGGAGCTTGTTCTTATTCATGTTGTTACTCTTAACTACTTCCCTCTTCTAGATGATGCCTATAATCAATTTCGTCACCGTATCTTCTCTAATGTGACACCAACACCCTATCGTAGACATCCGTATCAGGGGCGTCTAGGACCTGGATAGCATCGGGATGAAATAGCCCATGCAAAACCGAACAGTAAAAACAAAAAAACTTGTGTTTTTTGCATACTTGTTTGTTACTTTGGGTTAGTCGTTTTGGGGGTCGAGAGTTTCAACACGTGTGAGGGGATGTGTGCGTACATTAAAATTTATATATATCGTGAGAAAGTGAAGTAATTTCATCTTAGATCCCAAAGAGATTTTCAATGCTTTCTAAACGGCCTCAATCGGAGCTTGTTCTTATTCATGTTGTTATCTGGGGCGTCTAGGACCTGGATAGCATCGGGATGAAATAGCCCATGCAAAACCGAACAGTAAAAACAAAAAAAAACTTGTGTTTTTTGCATACTTGTTTGTTACTTTGGGTTAGTCGTTTTGGGGGTCGAGAGTTTCAACACGTGTGAGGGGATGTGTGCGTACATTAAAATTTATATAGATCGTGAGAAAGTGAAGTAATTTCATCTTAGATCCCAAAGAGATTTTCAATGCTTTCTAAACGGCCTCAATCGGAGCTTGTTCTTATTCATGTTGTTACTCTTAACTACTTCCCTCTTCTAGATGATGCCTATAATCAATTTCATCACCGTATCTTCTCTAATGTGACACCAACACCCTATCGTAGACATCCGTATCAGGGGCGTCTAGGACCTGGATAGCATCGGGATGAAATATCCCATGCAAAACCGAACAGTAAAAACAAAAAAAACTTGTGTTTTTTGCATACTTGTTTGTTACTTTGGGTTAGTCGTTTTGGGGTCGAGAGTTTCAACACGTGTGAGGGGATGTGTGCGTACATTAAAATTTATATAGATCGTGAGAAAGTGAAGTAATTTCATCTTAGATCCCAAAGAGATTTTCAATGCTTTCTAAACGGCCTCAATCGGAGCTTGTTCTTATTCATGTTGTTATATGGGGCGTCTAGGACCTGGATAGCATCGGGATGAGATAGCCCATGCAAAACCGAACAGTAAAAACAAAAAAACTTGTGTTTTTTGCATACTTGTTTGTTACTTTGGGTTAGTCGTTTTGGGGGTCGAGAGTTTCAACACGTGTGAGGGGATGTGTGCATACATTAAAATTTATATAGATCGTGAGAAAGTGAAGTAATTTCATCTTAGATCCCAAAGAGATTTTCAATGCTTTCTAAACGGCCTCAATCGGAGCTTGTTCTTATTCATGTTGTTACTCTTAACTACTTCCCTCTTCTAGATGATGCCTATAATCAATTTCGTCACCGTATCTTCTCTAATGTGACACCAACACCCTATCGTAGACATCCGTATCTGGGGCGTCTAGGACCTGGATAGCATCGGGATGAAATAGCCCATGCAAAACCGAACAGTAAAAACAAAAAAATAACTTGTGTTTTCTGCATACTTGTTTGTTACTTTGGGTTAGTCGTTTTGGGGGTCGAGAGTTTCAACACGTGTGAGGGGATGTGTGCGTACACTAAAATTTATATAGATCGTGAGAAAGTGAAGTAATTTCATCTTAGATCCCAAAGAGATTTTCAATGCTTTCTAAACGGCCTCAATCGGAGCACATTCTTATTCATGTTGTTACTCTTAACTACTTCCCTCTTCTAGATGATGCCTATAATCAATTTCGTCACCGTATCTTCTCTAATGTGACACCAACACCCTATCGTAGACATCCGTATCTGGGGCATCTAGGACCTGGATAGCATCGGGATGAAATAGCCCATGCAAAACCGAACAGTAAAAACAAAAAAAACTTGTGTTTTTTGCATACTTGTTTGTTACTTTGGGTTAGTCGTTTTGGGGGTCGAGAGTTTCAACACGTGTGAGGGGATGTGTGCGTACATTAAAATTTATATAGATCGTGAGAAAGTGAAGTAATTTCATCTTAGATCCCAAAGAGATTTTCAATGCTTTCTAAACGGCCTCAATCGGAGCTTGTTCTTATTCATGTTGTTACTCTTAACTACTTCCTTCTTCTAGATGATGCCTATAATCAATTTCGTCACCGTATCTTCTCTAATGTGACACCAACACCCTATCGTAGACATCCGTATCTGGGGCGTCTAGGACCTGGATAGCATCGGGATGAAATAACCCATGCAAAACCGAACAGTAAAAACAAAAAAAAACTTGTGTTTTTTGCATACTTGTTTGTTACTTTGGGTTAGTCATTTTGGGGGTCGAGAGTTTCAACACGTGTGAGGGGATGTGTGCGTACACTAAAATTTATATAGATCGTGAGAAAGTGAAGTAATTTCATCTTAGATCCCAAAGAGATTTTCAATGCTTTCTAAACGGCCTCAATCGGAGCTTGTTCTTATTCATGTTGTTACTCTTAACTACTTCCCTCTTCTAGATGATGCCTATAATCAATTTCGTCACCGTATCTTCTCTAATGTGACACCAACACCCTATCGTAGACATCCGTATCTGGGGCGTCTAGGACCTGGATAGCATCGGGATGAAATAGCCCATGCAAAACCTAACAGTAAAAACAAAAAAACTTGTTTTTTTTGCATACTTGTTTGTTACTTTGGGTTAGTCGTTTTGGGGGTCGAGAGTTTCAACACGTGTGAGGGGATGTGTGCGTACACTAAAATTTCTCATTCATCTTAGATCCCAAAGAGATTTTCAATGCTTTCTAAACGGCCTCAATCGGAGCTTGTTCTTATTCATGTTGTTACTCTTAACTACTTCCCTCTTCTAGATGATGCCTATAATCAATTTCGTCACCGTATCTTCTCTAATGTGACACAAACACCCTATTGTATACATCCGTATCAGGGGCGTCTAGGACCTGGATAGCATCGGGATGAAATAGCCCATGCAAAACCGAACAGCAAAAACAAAAAAAAACTTGTGTTTTTTGCATACTTGTTTGTTACTTTGGGTTAGTCGTTTTGGGGGTCGAGAGTTTCAACACGTGTGAGGGGATGTGTGCATACATTAAAATTTATATAGATCATGAGAAAGTGAAGTAATTTCATCTTAGATCCCAAAGAGATTTTCAATGCTTTCTAAACGGCCTCAATCGGAGCTTGTTCTTATTCATGTTGTTACTCTTAACTACTTCCCTCTTCTAGATGATGCCTATAATCAATTTCGTCACCGTATCTTCTCTAATGTGACACCAACACCCTATCGTAGACATCCGTATCAGGGGCGTCTAGGACCTGGATAGCATCGGGATGAAATAGCCCATGCAAAACCGAACAGTAAAAACAAAAAAAACTTGTGTTTTTTGCATACTTGTTTGTTACTTTGGGTTAGTCGTTTTGGGGGTCGAGAGTTTCAACACGTGTGAGGGGATGTGTGCGTACACTAAAATTTATATAGATCGTGAGAAAGTGAAGTAATTTCATCTTAGATCCCAAAGGGATTTTCAATTATTTCTAAACGGCCTCAATCGGAACTTGTTCTTATTCATGTTGTTACTCTTAACTACTTCCCTCTTCTAGATGATGCCTATAATCAATTTCGTCACCGTATCTTCTCTAATGTGACACCAACACCCTATCGTAGACATCCGTATCAGGGGCGTCTAGGACCTGGATAGCATCGGGATGAAATAACCCATGCAAAACCGAACAGTAAAAACAAAAAACTTGTGTTTTTTGCATACTTGTTTGTTACTTTGGGTTAGTCGTTTTGGGGGTCGAGAGTTTCAACACGTGTGAGGGGATGTGTGCGTACACTAAAATTTATATAGATCGTGAGAAAGTGAAGTAATTTCATCTTAGATCCCAAAGAGATTTTCAATGCTTTCTAAACGGCCTCAATCGGAGCTTGTTCTTATTCATGTTGTTACTCTTAACTACTTCCCTCTTCTAGATGATGCCTATAATCAATTTCGTCACCGTATCTTCTCTAATGTGACACCAACACCCTATCGTAGACATCCGTATCTGGGGCGTCTAGGACCTGGATAGCATCGGGATGAAATAACCCATGCAAAACCGAACAGTAAAAACAAAAAAAAACTTGTGTTTTTTGCCTACTTGTTTGTTACTTTGGGTTAGTCGTTTTGGGGGTCGAGAGTTTCAACACGTGTGAGGGGATGTGTGCGTACACTAAAATTTATATAGATCGTGAGAAAGTGAAGTAATTTCATCTTAGATCCCAAAGAGATTTTCAATGCTTTCTAAACGGCCTCAATCGGAGCTTGTTCTTATTCATGTTGTTACTCTTAACTACTTCCCTCTTCTAGATGATGCCTATAATCAATTTCGTCACCGTATCTTCTCTAATGTGACACCAACACCCTATCGTAGACATCCGTATCTGGGGCGTCTAGGACCTGGATAGCATCGGGATGAAATAACCCATGCAAAACCGAACAGTAAAAACAAAAAAAAAACTTGTTTTTTTTTTTGCATACTTGTTTGTTACTTTGGGTTAGTCATTTTGGGGGTCGAGAGTTTCAACACGTGTGAGGGGATGTGTGCGTACACTAAAATTTATATAGATCGTGAGAAAGTGAAGTAATTTCATCTTAGATCCCAAAGAGATTTTCAATGCTTTCTAAACGGCCTCAATCGGAGCTTGTTCTTATTCATGTTGTTACTCTTAACTACTTCCCTCTTCTAGATGATGCCTATAATCAATTTCGTCACCGTATCTTCTCTAATGTGACACAAACACCCTATCGTAGACATCCGTATCAGGGGCGTCTAGGACCTGGATAGCATCGGGATGAAATAGCCCATGCAAAACCGAACAGCAAAAACAAAAAAAAAACTTGTGTTTTTTGCATACTTGTTTGTTACTTTGGGTTAGTCGTTTTGGGGGTCGAGAGTTTCAACACGTGTGAGGGGATGTGTGCATACATTAAAATTTATATAGATCGTGAGAAAGTGAAGTAATTTCATCTTAGATCCCAAAGAGATTTTCAATGCTTTCTAAACGGCCTCAATCGGAGCTTGTTCTTATTCATGTTGATACTCTTAACTACTTCCCTCTTCTAGATGATGCCTATAATCAATTTCGTCACCGTATCTTCTCTAATGTGACACCAACACCCTATCGTAGACATCCGTATCTGGGGCGTCTAGGACCTGGATAGCATCGGGATGAAATAGCCCATGCAAAACCGAACAGTAAAAACAAAAAAAACTTGTGTTTTTTGCATACTTGTTTGTTACTTTGGGTTAGTCGTTTTGGGGGTCGAGAGTTTCAACACGTGTGAGGGGATGTGTGCGTACACTAAAATTTATATAGATCGTGAGAAAGTGAAGTAATTTCATCTTAGATCCCAAAGGGATTTTCAATGATTTCTAAACGGCCTCAATCGGAGCTTGTTCTTATTCATGTTGTTACTCTTAACTACTTCCCTCTTCTAGATGATGCCTATAATCAATTTCGTCACCGTATCTTCTCTAATGTGACACCAACACCCTATCGTAGACATCCGTATCTTGGGCGTCTAGGACCTGGATAGCATCGGGATGAAATAACCCATGCAAAACCGAACAGTAAAAACAAAAAAAACTTGTGTTTTTTGCATACTTGTTTGTTACTTTGGGTTAGTCGTTTTGGGGGTCGAGAGTTTCAACACGTGTGAGGGGATGTGTGCGTACACTAAAATTTATATAGATCATGAGAAAGTGAAGTAATTTCATCTTAGATCCCAAAGAGATTTTCAATGCTTTCTAAACGGCCTCAATCGGAGCTTGTTCTTATTCATGTTGTTACTCTTAACTACTTCCCTCTTCTAGATGATGCCTATAATCAATTTCGTCACCGTATCTTCTCTAATGTGACACCAACACCCTATCGTAGACATCCGTATCTGGGGCGTCTAGGACCTGGATAGCATCGGGATGAAATAACCCATGCAAAACCGAACAGTAAAAACAAAAAAAAACTTGTGTTTTTTGCCTACTTGTTTGTTGCTTTGGGTTAGTCGTTTTGGGGGTTGAGAGTTTCAACACGTGTGAGGGGATGTGTGCGTACACTAAAATTTATATAGATCGTGAGAAAGTGAAGTAATTTCATCTTAGATCCCAAAGAGATTTTCAATGCTTTCTAAACGGCCTCAATCGGAGCTTGTTCTTATTCATGTTGTTACTCTTAACTACTTCCCTCTTCTAGATGATGCCTATAATCAATTTCGTCACCGTATCTTCTCTAATGTGACACCAACACCCTATCGTAGACATCCGTATCTGGGGCGTCTAGGACCTGGATAGCATCGGGATGAAATAACCCATGCAAAACCGAACAGTAAAAACAAAAAAAACTTGTTTTTTTTTTGCATACTTGTTTGTTACTTTGGGTTAGTCATTTTGGGGGTCGAGAGTTTCAACACGTGTGAGGGGATGTGTGCGTACACTAAAATTTATATAGATCATGAGAAAGTGAAGTAATTTCATCTTAGATCCCAAAGAGATTTTCAATGCTTTCTAAACGGAGCTTGTTCTTATTCATGTTGTTACTCTTAACTACTTCCCTCTTCTAGATGATGCCTATAATCAATTTCGTCACCGTATCTTCTCTAATGTGACACCAACACCCTATCGTAGACATCCGTATCAGGGGCGTCTAGGACCTGGATAGCATCGGGATGAAATAACCCATGCAAAACCGAACAGTAAAAACAAAAAAAAAACTTATGTTTTTTGCATACTTGTTTGTTACTTTGGGTTAGTCGTTTTGGGGGTCGAGAGTTTCAACACGTGTGAGGGGATGTGTGCGTACACTAAAATTTATATAGATCGTGAGAAAGTGAAGTAATTTCATCTTAGATCCCAAAGAGATTTTCAATGCTTTCTAAACGGCCTCAATCGGAGCTTGTTCTTATTCATGTTGTTACTCTTAACTACTTCCCTCTTCTAGATGATGCCTATAATCAATTTCGTCACCGTATCTTCTCTAATGTGACACCAACACCCTATCGTAGACATCCGTATCTGGGGCGTCTAGGACCTGGATAGCATCGGGATGAAATAACCCATGCAAAACCGAACAGTAAAAACAAAAAAAAACTTGTGTTTTTTGCCTACTTGTTTGTTACTTTGGGTTAGTCGTTTTGGGGGTCGAGAGTTTCAACACGTGTGAGGGGATGTGTGCGTACACTAAAATTTATATAGATCGTGAGAAAGTGAAGTAATTTCATCTTAGATCCCAAAGAGATTTTCAATGCTTTCTAAACGGCCTCAATCGGAGCTTGTTCTTATTCATGTTGTTACTCTTAACTACTTCCCTCTTCTAGATGATGCCTATAATCAATTTCATCACCGTATCTTCTCTAATGTGACACCAACACCCTATCGTAGACATCCGTATCTGGGGCGTCTAGGACCTGGATAGCATCGGGATGAAATAACCCATGCAAAACCGAACAGTAAAAACAAAAAAAAACTTGTTTTTTTTGCATACTTTGGGTTAGTCATTTTGGGGGTCGAGAGTTTCAACACGTGTGAGGGGATGTGTGCGTACACTAAAATTTATATAGATCGTGAGAAAGTGAAGTAATTTCATCTTAGATCCCAAAGAGATTTTCAATGCTTTCTAAACGGAGCTTGTTCTTATTCATGTTGTTACTCTTAACTACTTCCCTCTTCTAGATGATGCCTATAATCAATTTCGTCACCGTATCTTCTCTAATGTGACACCAACACCCTATCGTAGAAATCTGTAAAATGGGCGTCTATGACCTGGATAGCATCGGGTTTTAATAACCCATGCAAAACCGAACACTAAAAACAAAAAAAAACTTGTGTTTTTTGCATACTTGTTTGTTACTTTGGGTTAGTCGTTTTGGGGTCGAGAGTTTCAACACGTGTGAGGGGATGTGTGCGTACACTAAAATTTATATAGATCGTGAGAAAGTGAAGTAATTTCATCTTAGATCCCAAAGAGATTTTCAATGCTTTCTAAACGGCCTCAATCGGAGCTTGTTCTTATTCATGTTGTTACTCTTAACTACTTCCCTCTTCTAGATGATGCCTATAATCAATTTCGTCACCGTATCTTCTCTAATGTGACACCAACACCCTATCGTAGACATCCGTATCAGGGGCGTCTAGGACCTGGATAGCATCGGGATGAAATAACCCATGCAAAACCGAACAGTAAAAACAAAAAAAAAACTTGTGTTTTTTGCCTACTTGTTTGTTACTTTGGGTTAGTCGTTTTGGGGGTCGAGAGTTTCAACACGTGTGAGGGGATGTGTGCGTACACTAAAATTTATATAGATCGTGAGAAAGTGAAGTAATTTCATCTTAGATCCCAAAGAGATTTTCAATGCTTTCTAAACGGCCTCAATCGGAGCTTGTTCTTATTCATGTTGTTACTCTTAACTACTTCCCTCTTCTAGATGATGCCTATAATCAATTTCGTCACCGTATCTTCTCTAATGTGACACCAACACCCTATCGTAGACATCCGTATCTCGGGGCGTCTAGGACCTGGATAGCATCGGGATGAAATAACCCATGCAAAACCGAACAAGAAAAAACAAAAAAAACTTATGTTTTTTGCATACTTGTTTGTTACTTTGGGTTAGTCGTTTTGGGGGTCGAGAGTTTCAACACGTGTGAGGGGATGTGTGCGTACACTAAAATTTATATAGATCGTGAGAAAGTGAAGTAATTTCATCTTAGATCCCAAAGAGATTTTCAATGCTTTCTAAACGGCCTCAATCGGAGCTTGTTCTTATTCATGTTGTTACTCTTAACTACTTCCCTCTTCTAGATGATGCCTATAATCAATTTCGTCAACGTATCTTCTCTAATGTGACACCAACACCCTATCGTAGACATCCGTATCTGGGGCGTCTAGGACCTGGATAGCATCGGGATGAAATAACCCATGCAAAACCGAACAGTAAAAACAAAAAACAAAACTTGTGTTTTTTGCCTACTTGTTTGTTACTTTGGGTTAGTCGTTTTGGGGGTCGAGAGTTTCAACACGTGTGAGGGGATGTGTGCGTACACTAAAATTTATATAGATCGTGAGAAAGTGAAGTAATTTCATCTTAGATCCCAAAGAGATTTTCAATGCTTTCTAAACGGCCTCAATCGGAGCTTGTTCTTATTCATGTTGTTACTCTTAACTACTTCCCTCTTCTAGATGATGCCTATAATCAATTTCATCACCGTATCTTCTCTAATGTGACACCAACACCCTATCGTAGACATCCGTATCTGGGGCGTCTAGGACCTGGATAGCATCGGGATGAAATAACCCATGCAAAACCGAACAGTAAAAACAAAAAAAAAACTTGTTTTTTTTTTGCATACTTTGGGTTAGTCATTTTGGGGGTCGAGAGTTTCAACACGTGTGAGGGGATGTGTGCGTACACTAAAATTTATATAGATCGTGAGAAAGTGAAGTAATTTCATCTTAGATCCCAAAGAGATTTTCAATGCTTTCTAAACGGAGCTTGTTCTTATTCATGTTGTTACTCTTAACTACTTCCCTCTTCTAGATGATGCCTATAATCAATTTCGTCACCTTATCTTCTCTAATGTGACACCAACACCCTATCGTAGACATCTGTATCAGGGGCGTCTAGGACCTGGATAGCATCGGGATGAAATAACCCATGCAAAACCGAACAGTAAAAACAAAAAAAAAACTTATGTTTTTTGCATACTTGTTTGTTACTTTGGGTTAGTCGTTTTGGGGGTCGAGAGTTTCAACACGTGTGAGGGGATGTGTGCGTACACTAAAATTTATATAGATCGTGAGAAAGTGAAGTAATTTCATCTTAGATCCCAAAGAGATTTTCAATGCTTTCTAAACGGCCTCAATCGGAGCTTGTTCTTATTCATGTTGTTACTCTTAACTACTTCCCTCTTCTAGATGATGCCTATAATCAATTTCGTCACCGTATCTTCTCTAATGTGACACCAACACCCTATCGTAGACATCCGTATCAGGGGCGTCTAGGACCTGGATAGCATCGGGATGAAATAACCCATGCAAAACCGAACAGTAAAAACAAAAAAAAACTTGTGTTTTTTGCCTACTTGTTTGTTACTTTGGGTTAGTCGTTTTGGGGTCGAGAGTTTCAACACGTGTGAGGGGATGTGTGCGTACACTAAAATTTATATAGATCGTGAGAAAGTGAAGTAATTTCATCTTAGATCCCAAAGAGATTTTCAATGCTTTCTAAACGGCCTCAATCGGAGCTTGTTCTTATTCATGTTGTTACTCTTAACTACTTCCCTCTTCTAGATGATGCCTATAATCAATTTCGTCACCGTATCTTCTCTAATGTGACACCAACACCCTATCGTAGACATCCGTATCTGGGGCGTCTAGGACCTGGATAGCATCGGGATGAAATAACCCATGCAAAACCGAACAGTAAAAACAAAAAAAACTTATGTTTTTTGCATACTTGTTTGTTACTTTGGGTTAGTCGTTTTGGGGGTCGAGAGTTTCAACACGTGTGAGGGGATGTGTGCGTACACTAAAATTTATATAGATCGTGAGAAAGTGAAGTAATTTCATCTTAGATCCCAAAGAGATTTTCAATGCTTTCTAAACGGCCTCAATCGGAGCTTGTTCTTATTCATGTTGTTACTCTTAACTACTTCCCTCTTCTAGATGATGCCTATAATCAATTTCGTCACCGTATCTTCTCTAATGTGACACCAACACCCTATCGTAGACATCCGTATCAGGGGCGTCTAGGACCTGGATAGCATCGGGATGAAATAACCCATGCAAAACCGAACAAGTAAAAACAAAAACAAAACTTGTGATTTTTGCCTACTTGTTTTTTACTTTGGGTTAGTGGTTTTGTGGGTCGAGAGTTTCAACACGTGTGAGGGGATGTGTGCGTACACTAAAATTTATATAGATCGTGAGAAAGTGAAGTAATTTCATCTTAGATCCCAAAGAGATTTTCAATGCTTTCAAAACGGCCTCAATCGGAGCTTGTTCTTATTCATGTTGTTACTCTTAACTACTTCCCTCTTCTAGATGATGCCTATAATCAATTTCGTCACCGTATCTTCTCTAATGTGACACCAACACCCTATCGTAGACATCCGTATCTGGGGCGTCTAGGACCTGGATAGCATCGGGATGAAATAACCCATGCAAAACCGAACAGTAAAAACAAAAAAAAACTTGTTTTTTTTTTGCATACTTTGGGTTAGTCATTTTGGGGGTCGAGAGTTTCAACACGTGTGAGGGGATGTGTGCGTACACTAAAATTTATATAGATCGTGAGAAAGTGAAGTAATTTCATCTTAGATCCCAAAGAGATTTTCAATGCTTTCTAAACGGAGCTTGTTCTTATTCATGTTGTTACTCTTAACTACTTCCCTCTTCTAGATGATGCCTATAATCAATTTCGTCACCTTATCTTCTCTAATGTGACACCAACACCCTATCGTAGACATCTGTATCAGGGGCGTCTAGGACCTGGATAGCATCGGGATGAAATAACCCATGCAAAACCGAACAGTAAAAACAAAAAAAAAACTTATGTTTTTTGCATACTTGTTTGTTACTTTGGGTTAGTCGTTTTGGGGGTCGAGAGTTTCAACACGTGTGAGGGGATGTGTGCGTACACTAAAATTTATATAGATCGTGAGAAAGTGAAGTAATTTCATCTTAGATCCCAAAGAGATTTTCAATGCTTTCTAAACGGCCTCAATCGGAGCTTGTTCTTATTCATGTTGTTACTCTTAACTACTTCCCTCTTCTAGATGATGCCTATAATCAATTTCGTCACCGTATCTTCTCTAATGTGACACCAACACCCTATCGTAGACATCCGTATCTGGGGCGTCTAGGACCTGGATAGCATCGGGATGAAATAACCCATGCAAAACCGAACAGTAAAAACAAAAAAAAAAACTTGTGTTTTTTGCCTACTTGTTTGTTACTTTGGGTTAGTCGTTTTGGGGGTCGAGAGTTTCAACACGTGTGAGGGGATGTGTGCGTACACTAAAATTTATATAGATCGTGAGAAAGTGAAGTAATTTCATCTTAGATCCCAAAGAGATTTTCAATGCTTTCTAAACGGCCTCAATCGGAGCTTGTTCTTATTCATGTTGTTACTCTTAACTACTTCCCTCTTCTAGATGATGCCTATAATCAATTTCGTCACCGTATCTTCTCTAATGTGACACCAACACCCTATCGTAGACATCCGTATCTGGGGCGTCTAGGACCTGGATAGCATCGGGATGAAATAACCCATGCAAAACCGAACAGTAAAAACAAAAAAAAAAACTTGTTTTTTTTTTTTGCATACTTTGGGTTAGTCATTTTGGGGGTCGAGAGTTTCAACACGTGTGAGGGGATGTGTGCGTACACTAAAATTTATATAGATCGTGAGAAAGTGAAGTAATTTCATCTTAGATCCCAAAGAGATTTTCAATGCTTTCTAAACGGAGCTTGTTCTTATTCATGTTGTTACTCTTAACTACTTCCCTCTTCTAGATGATGCCTATAATCAATTTCGTCACCGTATCTTCTCTAATGTGACACCAACACCCTATCGTAGACATCCGTATCTGGGGCGTCTAGGACCTGGATAGCATCGGGATGAAATAGCCCATGCAAAACCGAACAGTAAAAACAAAAAAAACTTGTGTTTTATGCATACTTGTTTGTTACTTTGGGTTAGTCATTTTGGGGGTCGAGAGTTTCAACACGTGTGAGGGGATGTGTGCGTACACTAAAATTTATATAGATCGTGAGAAAGTGAAGTAATTTCATCTTAGATCCCAAAGAGATTTTCAATGCTTTCTAAACGGCCTCAATCGGAGCTTGTTCTTATTCATGTTGTTACTCTTAACTACTTCCCTCTTCTAGATGATGCCTATAATCAATTTCTTCACCGTATCTTCTCTAATGTGACACCAACACCCTATCGTAGACATCCGTATCTGGGGCGTCTAGGACCTGGATAGCATCGGGATGAAATAACCCATGCAAAACCGAACAGTAAAAACAAAAAAAAACTTGTGTTTTTTGCATACTTGTTTGTTACTTTGGGTTAGTCGTTTTGGGGGTCGAGAGTTTCAAGACGTGTGAGGGGATGTGTGCGTACATTAAAATTTATATAGATCGTGAGAAAGTGAAGTAATTTCATCTTAGATCCCAAAGAGATTTTCAATGCTTTCTAAACGGCCTCAATCGGAGCTTGTTCTTATTCATGTTGTTACTCTTAACTACTTCCCTCTTCTAGATGATGCCTATAATCAATTTCGTCACCGTATCTTCTCTAATGTGACACCAACACCCTATCGTAGACATCCGTATCTGGGGCGTCTAGGACCTGGATAGCATCGGGATGAAATAGCCCATGCAAAACCGAACAGTAAAAACAAAAAAAACTTGTTTTTTTGCATACTTGTTTGTTACTTTGGGTTAGTCGTTTTGGGGGTCGAGAGTTTCAACACCTGTGAGGGGATGTGTGCGTACACTAAAATTTATATAGATCGTGAGAAAGTGAAGTAATTTCATCTTAGATCCCAAAGAGATTTTCAATGCTTTCTAAACGGCCTCAATCGGAGCTTGTTCTTATTCATGTTGTTACTCTTAACTACTTCCCTCTTCTAGATGATGCCTATAATCAATTTCGTCACCGTATCTTCTCTAATGTGACACCAACACCCTATCGTAGACATCCGTATCTGGGGCGTCTAGGACCTGGATAGCATCGGGATGAAATAACCCATGCAAAACCGAACAGTGAAAACAAAAAAAAAACTTGTTTGTTACTTTGGGTTAGTTGTGACGCCCCGGAACCGGTACCATGAGGATTCCAGCGAACCCGCCGAAATCCGCACGATATCGATTCTGAGACGCCCTCCGACACGACGTGCGCGACGAATCACACACGTGATGCCAGAGGAATTAACACGAGCGGTAACATTAGAACAGGTTTACAATAGAACCCACAAGATACATATATTACAACAACGACTCCAACGAGTCAAGATACAAATATACAATACAAAGATCCAAATCATACAGAAGATCGAATGCGTCCGAGTACGGACAAGATACAAATTGGACTAAGAGTCCTGAAGATAACCAATGGCGTCCATAACCCTGCCCAGGCCAAGCCGGAAGGGTAACCTTGCTAACGTCGTCATCTTGTACCTGTCGAAGTCGGGCCATCGGTTGCCGACAAAAGGAAGGAAGCAAAAGAGAAAGGGAAAAGGCGAGAGTAAGTACCAAGGAACGAACTCCGGCACGTACTTAGCGAGACTAGAAATGGCTATGCTCGCCGGGCGACTATAAATATATATCGCCTGGGGCTATATGGTAGGTTTAGCGGCAGCAAAACTATAACCAATAGAGACGCGCTACAACATCCGTCTACTCAGAGAAGATAAGAGAGCGCACAAGGTAACAGATAAAATACTACACAAACATAACCCAGCCGATTACACATATCCCCTTCAACAAAGCGAAGAGGCAATGTAAAAGGCACTCAACGGTGGACAAGTTTTTATTAGGTATCGGTTGTAGTAATGCTATATTACTACGCAAGTTATTATCAGATTATTAACAACAAGTATAAGGTGTAAGTTGTTCTATGATCAAGCCATACAATTCCAAGTCGTCCTTAACCGCAGACACGGCTTATCGATAAGATGTACACCCTGCAGGGGTTGCCCAAATGTAACCATACGCATGCTCGAACCCACTTACTACAGGTGGAGTCTCACATCAAGACCGTTCCCAATGCAAGAGAAAGTTTAATGGGAGCCACCCAACTAAGCTACCCGTGACGAAGTTCGGCCGTACTCCGATACGGACCCAGAGGTTTGCGACGGCTTCCAAGGCGGGCACTAACGACCGGCCAAGGATAAGGAGTCCCGCGTTATGAGTACAGTACAGAATAAAACACCCGAAGGCAACATGAAGTAAATCGTGCATCGTGCATATGGGCAAATAAAACCAAGGTTATGGCTCCCAATGAACAGACTCGAGGAAAGGTAGTGGGTGATGGGGGTCCCACTCCCCCACGTACGGGTAGAGCGCTCAATCTCGGAACAGATAACAAGAACTCGGGTCCTATGGGACATTAGCAAGTCAAAGTTCCGATGCTTTCGCAAAGGGGCTCACAGATGCCTCTGCTTACAATTTTATTTGTTAACAATAAAGTAAAGCATGAGTATCTCCAACAACTGATATAGCATGTGATAACCTCCCAACAACCCAACATATCCCGATAACAGATCGAGATAAACAATATAGCCTAAACACGCCTACGACTCGCAAGGCTCAAACATCAAGCAACGGCTATGGTTAAGGAATGATACATATAGGATTATTATGGTAAACAAGTGGAATAGGACACGTGACTCGATAAAGAATCGCAACATAAGGATAGCAGTGCGAGGGGGAGCAAAATATAAAATAGGTGAAGGAGGTGGGCTCGCCTGTGGAAAGCTGCATAAGAACTTGTCGGAGAACTCGTCGTATCTCACATCAACACTTCGTGATCCTATCCGGGAAGAAGCAAATGCTGGAACACACAACGCATGCAAGTCTTACTACTACGAAGAAGAATTCAGCATGCTCAAGACGATATGCATGCATGACATGGCAAGGATGATGCGATGCACTTATCCAATTTAATCGGAGTCGGAACACCGGACAAGCAAATTAGGTTGGAGTTGCATTTCTACCATCAAAATTAATTGTTGATTAGCATGGCAAGACATGGCATGAGTGAGCTACATCAATATTAAACGGGGCGGGGAAACCCTAGTCGGTGTCCAAAATACTCCGCATATATGTTAGGTGAAATGCACGAACTATCACGTCGTGACATGATGCGAGACGCAAACAGATGAATGGATGGCATATTCATATTCAGCACATTTTTCTGATCAATTTTCATACAAAACACATTTTATTTGGAGTTACGGATTAAGAGATATGATTTTTGCAAGATTTAAACATGATCTGCAATTTTCAGAAAATAGAGAATATAGGAAAAGCGTTTTATACCAAGGAGGTTCTAGCCACAGGGGCTGACTTGCGGGACCAGGGATGCTGACTAGATGCGCTGACGAGGTGGCACTGCTGCAGGTCTTCTCACCGAATGAAGCACTAGCCAAGGTCAATGACAGGCGGGGCCACTTGTCAGATCGGAGGAAGAAACAAAAAGGTTGGGATTTGCTCTCCCTAGGAATTGAACACAGGATCTGATGGTAGCATCAAAGAGAAACTAACCACTGGGCTACTGTTCAAATCTTGTCAACATGTTGGCGCGTGACAACTTGAACCAAGCGAGATGCCAGGGACGAGCTTCAACGTTACAGCCATGGCGGAGGGAGCAGTTGCGAATCAATCCGACGATTCAAGGCGAACCGGGAAGGGGAAGATGGCGTCGGGGATTGTAACGGTCCCGGGTAGTACCCCTAATAGTTTTGCTTGTTCTTTTTCGTTTATGCATCATCATGGCATATGCATCATACCATCCAGGTTTGTACAAAATAAAATTATTTTGTAAACTCTAATTATTTCGTTTTCTTCTCTCATAAGGTTTATTTATTAAACCCCTTGTCTTCTGTTTTAATAAATCCTAACCCAAACTATCAAACAAACAATAAAACTATTTTGTTTCCCCTATCTCCACCTCTGCATTCAAATTCTAATTTTATTTGAACTACTTTCAAATCTTTTTACAAAATAGTTTTATGAAGAAAGTTTTCAAAGAAAAAGAAAACAGGAGAAAAACCCCTTCCCTCTCTCCTGGGCCTCTCCCTCTCTCCCTAGCCCAAGTCCCTCTCTCCTTTCTTCCTTACCCGGTGGCCCATCTCTCTTCTTTCTCTGGCCCAAGCCATCTCCCTCTCGGCCCACTTTTCTGGACAAACCGGTATGCCTTTTTCCCTTGTCGTCTTCTCAGCGAGAGCACGCCATCGGCGTGACCGTGGTCCTCCCGACGCCACCACCGCACCTCAACCTCTCCCTCCTCCCCTTTTTAATCCCTCTCCAAACCCTAGTCTCCCCTCTCTTCTCCTCCCTCGCGCCGCCACTCCCCCTTCTCCCTATATTCTTCTCTTCTCTGTGAGCTCACGAAGGAGCACCACCACCACCTGTTCACCATGGCGCTGCCGCTACCAACACTCCCTCACCGAGCTGAGACAACCAGAAGAACCGCCTCATCATCCTCGTCTCCCCCTGCAAAGAATTGAACCGGAGCTCTCTAAATCGACCGCATCATTGCTGTTTCCATCTCCGACGCCGGTAACATAATCTCCAATTCCGGCGGCACCGGTGACCCCTTGGTGTCGGCTCCGCCACTTCCTGATTCCCCAAGACAAGGCGCACCTTCGACACCCTCGCCCTCGTCCTGGCTCGCCCTAAAACGCCGGATTCGTCCTCGGTCAGATCTCCGTCCGCCATGGTTTCTCTGTCCCGAGCTCCTCTCGTGTCTAGTTCAAGTCGTCGCGCATCTCAAGCACTTCAGCAACGGTACTGCATCACAGTGGTTCAATCCCTAATCCTCGACCAAGACATCCGTGGTTCAAATCCCCACGGTGGTCAATTAATTTCGTTTTTCTCTTTCCTTTTGTTCAGATCCCGCAGGCACGCATGGTTCTCCTTCCGTGGAGGCTTCCCACACTCAAAATCACCAAGTAGCCCAGCTGGTTTGTACCTTGATCCCGTATGCAGCAGATCACAGGATCAAATCCCATGTCTACCTGTTTAATCTTCTTTTTGTTCTCTGGTCCATGAACCAGATCCGGCGCCTGATGGGCCTAGCCCAGATCTTCTTCCTTGCTCCGCGCGCCCAATTCTTATCCGCCGCCGCTCTGGCCAGGTAGCAGGCCAACACCAGATCCAGCCCAGACATCGCAGGTTCAGCCCAGCTCGTCCCAACCTTTTTCTTTTGTTTTCTGAAATTGCAGGATTTATGTAAATTTTGCAAAAATCATATCTTCCAAACCGTGTATCGAAATAAAAAGTGTTTTATATGAAAATTTCTTAGAAAAATGCAAGGAACATGAATATGCCATCCATATGCTTGTTTGCATCCCGCATCATATCGTTCGATGATAGTTATGCATGTTCACCTAACATATGTGCGGAGTATTTTGGGACACCGACTAAGGTTTTCCCCGCTCCGTTTAAATTTGAAGTAGCGCACCCCTGCCATGTCTTGCCATGCTAATCAACACTTAAACTTGTCGGTAGAAATGCAACTCCAACCTAATTTGTTTGCCCGGGGTTCCGACTCCGATTAATATGGATAAGATGCATTGCACCATCGCTGGCATGTCATGCATATCATCCTGATCATGCTGGATCTTCTTTATCCGTAGTAGTAAGACTTGCATACGTTGTGTGTTCCAGCATTTGCTTCTTCCCGGATAGGATCGCGAAGTGGTGATGTGAGATACGACAAGTCCTCCGGATGTTCCTCGGCATGCTTTAACAGGCAAGCAATTCCCCTATACTCCTGTCCCTGCAGGAGTCGCTCACCTATTTTATTTTGCCTTCTCCCTCATGCTATCCTTAAGTTGCGTTCTTGTCACGTGTCCTTTCCACTTGTTACCTCAAGTAGCCCATATTGCCACCACCACCTCCTATGGCTATTGTTTGGTTATCGGGTCTGCCTTGCGAGTCGTAGTGCATGCTAGTGCTGTTTTATCTCGTTACCGTTGTTGTTATTTTATCGGGTTATATGTTGGGAAGAATCATGGTTACTTTAGTTGTTGATAATTGTTTAGCGGAGGCATCGGTGGGTCAGCTGCTCGTTTTGTGACGGCTCACTTGTGTTTCCTAAATATCTTAGGACCCCGAGTTCTTGTTATCTGTTCCGAGACTGAGCGCTCTAACCACACGTGGGTATGCTTACCGGGTCTCCCCTCAACCACTGCCGGAATCTACAGCTTTGTCCAGTGGCCACAACTAGTTCGAATGTTTGTTTGTTTCTCCCGGGCGTGCAAGCATGTTTCTTTGTGGTCAGATGATATGATGTTACTTTTGGGGAAGCCATGTGTGCCTTGTATCCCCGTTGTCTCTTGCACGTCCGTAGGTGCGGCACGTATTGTTAAGAGGTCATCCTCTAGTGGGCTCTGATCCTCTTAGCCGTTCTCGCAACAGCTAGGTCCGCGTCGGAGTTTCGATCGGGCTCCGAAACGGGTTAACTTAGTTAGGTGGCTTCCTGGACATTGTTGTCGTGAAGGAGAGTGCGTGTCGTGATATCCACCTGTCGTAAGTGGGTTGAGCGTGCGTGTGGGCACATTTGGGCACCCCTGCAGGGTTACAATCTTATCGATAAGCCGTGTCCGCGGTTATGGACGACTTGGAGCTGTATGACTCGATCATAGACAACTTACACCTGTTGTTTCAATCATAATAACTTGTGTAGTAAGTTAGCACAACTTCAATAATAAATGGTTAAAACTTGATAACTGTGTGGGTGCCTTTTTAAGTACTTCTTTGCGAAGGGGGAAAGTATCGGCTGTGTTATGTTTGCAAAGTATAGAACTGATAGTTGTACGCTCTCTCACCTTCTCTGATTAGACGAAAGTTGTAGAGTGTCTCTATAGGTTTTTTTAGTGCTTGTGCGCTGCCGCTTAACCCCACCATATTTCCTATGACGTTCCTCTTGCGTCCTTTAAGTCCCCTGCGTGCCTCAAGTACAAAGGACGACTGGTTGACGAATGCTTATACGTCTTGAAGTCTTGTTAAGTACGAACCCGTACTTATTGCTGCTTCTACGGGACATAACCGGGCAGGTATGAGGATATGTTCGAAGAAGACGACGTTAGCAAGGTTACCCTTCCGGCTTGGCCTGGGCAGGGTTATGGACACCGCTGGTTATCTTCAGGACTCTTAGTCCAATTTGTATCTTGTCCGTACTCGGGCGTATTTGATCTTCTGTATGATTTGGATTTTGTATTTGTATATTTGTATCTTGACTCGTTGGAGTCGTTGTTGTAATATATGTATCTTGTGGGCTCTATTGTAATCCTGTTGTAATGTTACTGCTCGTGTTAATTCCTCTGGCATCACGTGTGTGATTCGTCGCGCACGTCGTGTCGGAGGGTGTCTCTGAGTCGATATCGTGCGGATTTCAGCGGGATCGCTGGAATCCTCATGGTACCGGTTCCGGGGCATCACAAGTTGGTATTAGAGCCTCAGGTTGACGGTACCCCACTAGTCCAGCCTGTAGGATAACCTTGCCAACGGACGTTGTGTCTAGTGTGAAAAACCTATTTTGAAAACATCGTTGAATAGATCTGATTAGCTCTGATTTTTCTCCTTACCTCTATTTCTTCCTCATCTTACCTTTGCGAGATTTGAGTCTTCTCTCTTATCTGAGTTCTCCGAGTCTTAGGTTTCGACGCGGGTTGGACGATCTTTGCCCCCTCACCTATTAGGTCCGATCTTCGGAGGATCCGGACAGAAGCGCATCATCGTTAACGGGACAACGACTTCTTGTTAATGGTGTCGACCGATCAACATGGAGCAATAACTCTTGTTAGTGGTGTCGAGGAGATCGACAGTCGCCTGAAGATCCGCTAGTTCACCTCTCTCCCCCGTACCTTGAGGTGGAACCTCGGGGCGAGGTTCCTTGTTAGTGGTGTCGATTGTAACGGTCCCGGGTAGTACCCCTAATAGTTTTGCTTGTTCTTTTTCGTTTATGCATCATCATGGCATATGCATCATACCATCCATGTTTGTATAAAATAAAATTATTTTGTAAACTCTAATTATTTCGTTTTCTTCTCTCATAAGGTTTATTTATTAAACCCCTTGTCTTCTGTTTTAATAAATCCTAACCCAAAACTATCAAACAAACAATAAAACTATTTTGTTTCACCTATCTCCACCTCTGCATTCAAATTCTAATTTTATTTGAACTACTTTCAAATCTTTTTACAAAACAGTTTTATGAAGAAAGTTTTCAAAGAAAAAGAAAACAGGAGAAAAACCCCTTCCCTCTCTCCTGGGCCTCTCCCTCTCTCCCTAGCCCAAGTCCCTCTCTCCTTTCTTCCTTACCCGGTGGCCCATCTCTCTTCTTTCTCTGGCCCAAGCCATCTCCCTCTCGGCCCACTTTTCTGGATGAACCGGTATGCCTTTTTCCCTTGTCGTCTTCTCAGCGAGAGCACGCCATCGGCGTGACCGTGGTCCTCCCGACGCCACCACCGCACCTCAACCTCTCCCTCCTCCCCTTTTTAATCCCTCTCCAAACCCTAGTCTCCCCTCTCTTCTCCTCCCTCGCGCCGCCACTCCCCCTTCTCCCTATATTCTTCTCTTCTCTGTGAGCTCACGAAGGAGCACCACCACCACCTGTTCACCATGGCGCTGCCGCTACCAACACTCCCTCACCGAGCTGAGACAACCAGAAGAACCGCCTCATCGTCCTCGTCTCCCCCTGCAAAGAATTGAACCGGAGCTCTCTAAATCGACCGCATCATTGCCGTTTCCATCTCCGACGCCGTTAACATAATCTCCAATTCCGGCGGCGCCGGTGACCCCTTGGTGTCGGCTCCGCCACTTCCTGATTCCCCAAGACAAGGCGCACCTTCGACACCCTCGCCCTCGTCCTGGCTCGCCCTAAAACGCCGGATTCGTCCTCGGTCAGATCTCCGTCCGCCATGGTTTCTCTGTCCCGAGCTCCTCTCGTGTCTAGTTCAAGTCGGCGCGCATCTCAAGCACTTCAGCAACGGTACTGCATCACAGTGGTTCAATCCCTAATCCTCGACCAAGACATCCGTGGTTCAAATCCCCACGGTGGTCAATTAATTTCGTTTTTCTCTTTCCTTTTGTTCAGATCCCGCAGGCACTTATGGTTCTCCTTCCGTGGAGGCTTCCCACACTCAAAATCACCAAGTAGCCCAGCTGGTTTGTACCTTGATCCCGTATGCAGCAGATCACAGGATCAAATCCCATGTCTACCTGTTTAATCTTCTTTTTGTTCTCTGGTCCATGAACCAGATCCGGCGCCTGATGGGCCTAGCCCAGATCTTCTTCCTTGCTCCGCACGCCCAATTCCTATCCGCCGCCGCTCTGGCCAGGTAGCAGGCCAACACCAGATCCGGGCCAGACATCGCAGGTTCAGCCCAGCTCGTCCCAACCTTTTTCTTTTGTTTTCTGAAATTGCAGGATTTATGTAAATTTTGCAAAAATCATATCTTCCAAACCGTGTATCGAAATAAAAAGTGTTTTATATGAAATTTTCTCAGAAAAATGCAAGGAACATGAATATGCCATCCATATGCTTGTTTGCATCCTGCATCATATCGTTCGATGATAGTTATGCATGTTCACCTAACATATGTGCGGAGTATTTTGGGACACCGACTAAGGTTTTCCCCGCTCCATTTAAATTTGAAGTAGCGCACCCCTGCCATGTCTTGCCATGCTAATCAACACTTAAACTTGTCGGTAGAAATGCAACTCCAACCTAATTTGTTTGCCCGGGGTTCCGACTCCGATTAATATGGATAAGATGCATTGCACCATCGCTGGCATGTCATGCATATCATCTTGATCATGCTGGATCTTCTTTATCCGTAGTAGTAAGACTTGCATACGTTGTGTGTTCCAGCATTTGCTTCTTCCCGGATAGGATCGCGAAGTGGTGATGTGAGATACGACAAGTCCTCCGGATGTTCCTCGGCATGCTTTAACAGGCAAGCAATTCCCCTATACTCCTGTCCCTGCAGGAGTCGCTCACCTATTTTATTTTGCCTTCTCCCTCATGCTATCCTTAAGTTGCGTTCTTGTCACGTGTCCTTTCCACTTGTTACCTCAAGTAGCCCATATTGCCACCACCACCTCCTATGGCTATTGTTTGGTTATCGGGTCTGCCTTGCGAGTCGTAGTGCATGCTAGTGCTGTTTTATCTCGTTACCTTTGTTGTTATTTTATCGGGTTATATGTTGGGAAGAATCATGGTTACTTTAGTTGTTGATAATTGTTTAGCGGAGGAATCGGTGGGTCAGCTGCTCGTTTTGTGACGGCTCACTTGTGTTTCCTAAATATCTTAGGACCCCGAGTTCTTGTTATCTGTTCCGAGACTGAGCGCTCTAACCACACGTGGGTATGCTTACCGGGTCTCCCCTCGACCACTGCCGGAATCTACAGCTTTGTCCAGTGGCCACAACTAGTTCGAATGTTTGTTTGTTTCTCCCGGGCGTGCAAGAATGTTTCTTTGTGGTCAGATGATATGATGTTACTTTTGGGGAAGCCATGTGTGCCTTGTATCCCCGTTGTCTCTTGCACGTCCGTAGGTGCGGCACGTATTGTTAAGAGGTCATCCTCTAGTGGGCTCTGATCCTCTTAGCCGTTCTCGCAACAGCTAGGTCCGCGTCGGAGTTTCGATCGGGCTCCGAAACGGGTTAACTTAGTTAGGTGGCTTCCTGGACATTGTTGTCGTGAAGGAGAGTGCGTGTCGTGATATCCACCTGTCGTAAGTGGGTTGAGCGTGCGTGTGGGCACATTTGGGCACCCCTGCAGGGTTACAATCTTATCGATAAGCCGTGTCCGCGGTTATGGACGACTTGGAGCTGTATGACTCGATCATAGACAACTTACACCTGTTGTTTCAATCATAATAACTTGTGTAGTAAGTTAGCACAACTTCAATAATAAATGGTTAAAACTTGATAACTGTGTGGGTGCCTTTGTAAGTACTTCTTTGCGAAGGGGGAAAGTATCGGCTGTGTTATGTTTGCAGAGTATAGAACTGATAGTTGTACGCTCTCTCACCTTCTCTGATTAGACGAAAGTTGTAGAGTGTCTCTAAGGTTTTTTTAGTGCTTGTGCGCTGCCGCTTAACCCCACCATATTTCCTATGACGTTCCTCTTGCGTCCTTTAAGTCCCCTGCGTGCCTCAAGTACAAAGGACGATCAAGGTTGATTTAATGCTTATACGTCTTGAAGTCTTGTTAAGTACGAACCCGTACTTATTGCTGCTTCTACGGGACATAACCGGGCAGGTATGAAGATATGTTCGAAGAAGACGACGTTAGCAAGGTTACCCTTCCGGCTTGGCCTGGGCAGGGTTATGGACGCCGCTGGTTATCTTCAGGACTCTTAGTCCAATTTGTATCTTGTCCGTACTCGGGCGTATTTGATCTTCTGTATGATTTGGATCTTGTATTTGTATATTTGTATCTTGACTCGTTGGAGTCGTTGTTGTAATATATGTATCTTGTGGGCTCTATTGTAATCCTGTTGTAATGTTACCGCTCGTGTTAATTCCTCTGGCATCACGTGTGTGATTCGTTGCGCACGTCGTGTCGGTGGGTGTCTCTGAGTCGATATCGTGCGGATTTTGGCGGGATCGCTGGAATCCTCATGGTACCGGTTCCGGGGCGTCACAGGGATGCGGCTGAACTTGGGGAGCCCGATGGTGGTGGTACGGAGTCCTGGGGGTCGCCGGAGTAGCGCCGCCGACGAGGTCCTGCGGCGGAGAAGGCAGATCAATGCGGGCAGGTCGTTTGAGAAGAGGAGGGAGACGGAGAAGAGGTCCACGAGGTGCGAAATCTCACCAGGAACGTGTTGGAGGACTCAACAAGGTCGGGGGAGCTCGGTGGCGGCCGGAATGTTCGCCGGAGCGCGGTGGCTGTGGCGGAGAAACGGCGACCTTGTGCTCAGTACAAAGCGCCTCGGGACGATTCCTTACACATAGATGAAGAGGACAACGAGGCGCACCCGCCGGTGCCCTCAGAACGGCGAGGGGTGGTGTATAGCGGCGGCGCCATGGTGGGTGGAGGAGGTACTGTGAGGTTTCCTCTTGGTTTGGTTCACAGAGAAAAAAAAAAGAACGGGGAGTGGGGAAGGAGATGGCGGCGCTGAGGGAGGAAGATAGGAGGGCTAGGGTTTGGAGAGGAGATAAAGGAGGGGAGCAGGTGGAGGAGGGTTGGTGCGGTGGTTGGAGGCAGGGTGGAGTGGAGGACCACAGCTCACGCACTTCTCGTGCACGAAGAAGACGACAACAGGAGAGGCTCCTCTCACGAAGGGGTATGGGCCAGGTGGAGGAGAAAAGAAAGGTGGGCCGGAGGAGCTGGAGAGGTGGGATGCTAGGAGGAGCAGATGGGCCACGGGGAGAGAGGCCAGAGAGAGAGCCCAGGTTAGGTTAGGCTTTGGATTTTATTAAAACAAAAGGAAGAGGAGGTTTGATATAGGAACCATATGAGAACCATATGAGAGGGGAAACAAAATAATTTGGGTTTATAAAATAATTTTATTTGATAAAAACATGGATGATATGATGCATAATGCATGATGATGCATAAAATAAAAAGAACAAACAAATCTATTAGGGGTACTACCCGGGGCCGTTACAATCGACACCACTAACAAGGAACCTCGCCCCGAGGTTCCACCTCAAGGTACGGGGGAGAGAGGTGAACTATCGGATCTTCTGGCGACGTGTCGATCTCCTCGACACCACTAACAAGAATTGTTGCTGCACTTATATCGGCGACACCACTAACAAGAAGTCATTGTTCCGCTGTTGATGACGCGCTTTCGTCGAGATCCTCCGAAGAACGAACCTATTAGGATAAGGCAAGGATCGTCCAACCCACGTGGAAGCCTATGACTCAGAAAAACTCAGATAGGAGAGAAGACTCAAAACTCGCATAGGTAAGAGGAGAAAGAATTTAGGTAAGGAGAAAAATCAGAGCTAATCAGAACTATCCAACGAATTTTAGAAAATAGGTTTGACACTAGACACAACAACGTCCGTTGGCAAGGTTATCCTACAGGCTGGATTAGTGGGGTACCGTCAACCTGAGCTCTGATACCAACTTGTGACGCCCCGGAACCGGTACCATGAGGATTCCAGCGAACCCGCCGAAATCCGCACGATATCGATTCTGAGACGCCCTCCGACACGACGTGCGCGAAGAATCACACACGTGATGCCAGAGGAATTAACACGAGCGGTAACATTACAACAGGTTTACAATAGAGCCCACAAGATACATATATTACAACAACGACTCCAACGAGTCAAGATACAAATATACAATACAAAGATCCAAATCATACAGAAGATCGAATGCGTCTGAGTACGGACAAGATACAAATTGGACTAAGAGTCCTGAAGATAACCAATGGCGTCCATAACCCTGCCCAGGCCAAGCCGGAAGGGTAACCTTGCTAACGTCGTCATCTTGTACCTGTCGAAGTCGGGCCATCGGTTGCCGACAAAAGGAAGGAAGCAAAAGAGAAAGGGAAAAGGCGAGAGTAAGTACCAAGGAACGAACTCCGGCACGTACTTAGCGAGACTAGAAATGGCTATGCTCGCCGGGCGAGTATAAATATATATCGCCTGGGGCTATATGGTAGGTTTAGCGGCAGCAAAGCTATAACCAATAGAGACGCGCTACAACATCCGTCTACTCAGAGAAGATAAGAGAGCGCACAAGGTAACAGATAAAATACTACACAAACATAACCCAACTGATTACACATATCCCCTTCAACAAAGCGAAGAGGCAATGTAAAAGGCACTCAACGGTGGACAAGTTTTTATTAGGTATCGGTTGTAGTAATGCTATATTACTACGCAAGTTATTATCAGATTATTAACAACAAGTATAAGGTGTAAGTTGTTCTATGATCAAGCCATACAATTCCAAGTCGTCCTTAACCGCGGACACGGCTTATCGATAAGATGTACACCCTGCAGGGGTTGCCCAAATGTAACCATACGCATGCTCGAACCCACTTACTACAGGTGGAGTCTCACATCAAGACCGTTCCCAATGCAAGAGAAAGTTTAATGGGAGCCACCCAACTAAGCTACCCGTGACGAAGTTCGGCCGTACTACGATACGGACCCAGAGGTTTGCGACGGCTTCCAAGGCGGGCACTAACGACCGGCCAAGGATAAGGAGTCCCGCGTTATGAGTACAGTACAGAATAAAACACCCGAAGGCAACATGAAGTAAATCGTGCATCGTGCATATGGGCAAATAAAACCAAGGTTGTGGCTCCCAATAAACAGACTCGAGGAAAGGTAGTGGGTGATGGGGGTCCCACTCCCCCACGTACGGGTAGAGCGCTCAATCTCGGAACAGATAACAAGAACTCGGGTCCTAGGGGACATTAGCGAGTCAAAGTTCCGATGCTTTCGCAAAGGGGCTCACAGATGCCTCTGCTTACAATTTTATTTGTTAACAATAAAGTAAAGCATGAGTATCTCCAACAACTGATATAGCATGTGATAACCTCCCAACAACCCAACATATCCCGATAACAGATCGAGATAAACAATATAGCCTAAACACGCCTACGACTCGCAAGGCTCAAACATCAAGCAACGGCTATGGTTAAGGAATGATACATATAGGATTATTATGGTAAACAAGTGGAATAGGACACGTGACTCGATAAAGAATCGCAACATAAGGATAGCAGTGCGAGGGGGAGCAAAATATAAAATAGGTGAAGGAGGTGGGCTCGCCTGTGGAAAGCTGCATAAGAACTTGTCGGAGAACTCGTCGTATATCACATCAACACTTCGTGATCCTATCCGGGAAGAAGCAAATGCTGGAACACACAACGCATGCAAGTCTTACTACTACTACGAAGAATTCAGCATGCTCAAGACGATATGCATGCATGACATGGCAAGGATGATGCGATGCACTTATCCAATTTAATCGGAGTCGGAACACCGGACAAGCAAATTAGGTTGGAGTTGCATTTCTACCATCAAAATTAATTGTTGATTAGCATGGCAAGACATGGCATGAGTGAGCTACATCAATATTAAACGGGGCGGGGAAACCCTAGTCGGTGTCCAAAATACTCCGCATATATGTTAGGTGAAATGCACGAACTATCACGTCGAGACATGATGCGAGACGCAAACAGATGAATGGATGGCATATTCATATTCAGCACATTTTTCTGATCAATTTTCATATAAAACACATTTTATTTGGAGTTACGGATTAAGAGATATGATTTTTGCAAGATTTAAACATGATCTGCAATTTTCAGAAAATAGAGAATATAGGAAAAGCGTTTTATACCAAGGAGGTTCTAGCCACAGGGGCTGACTTGCGGGACCAGGGATGCTGACTAGATGCGCTGACGAGGCGGCACTGCTGCAGGTCTTCTCACCGAATGAAGCACTAGCCAAGGTCAATGACAGGCGGGGCCACTTGTCAGATCGGAGGAAGAAACAAAAAGGTTGGGATTTGCTCTCCCTAGGAATTGAACACAGGATCTGATGGTAGCATCAAAGAGAAACTAACCACTGGGCTACTGTTCAGATCTTGTCAACATGCTGGCGCGTGACAACTTGAACCAAGCGAGATGCCAGGGACGAGCTTCAACGTTACAGCCATGGCGAAGGGAGCAGTTGCGAATCAATCCGACGATTCAAGGCGAACCGGGAAGGGGAAGATGGCGTCGGGGATGCGGCTGAACTTGGGGAGCCCGATGGTGGTGGTACGGAGTCCTGGGGGTCGCCGGAGTAGCGCCGCCGACGAAGTCCTGCGGCGGAGAAGGCAGATCAATGCGGGCAGGTCGTTTGAGAAGAGGAGGGAGACGGAGAAGAGGTCCACGAGGTGCGGAATCTCACCAGGAGCATGTTGGAGGACCCAACAAGGTCGGGGGAGCTCGGTGGCGGCCGGAATGTTCGCCGGAGCGCGGTGGCTGTGGCGGAGAAACGGCGACCTTGTGCTCAGTACAAAGCGCCTCGGGACGATTCCTTACACACAGATGAAGAGGACAACGAGGCGCACCCGCCGGTGCCCTCAGAACGGCGAGGGGTGGTGTATAGCGGCGGCGCCATGGTGAGTGGAGGAGGTACTGTGAGGTTTCCTCTTGGTTTGGTTCACAGAGAAAAAAAAGAACGGGGAGTGGGGAAGGAGATGGCGGCGCTGAGGGAGGAAGATAGGAGGGCTAGGGTTTGGAGAGGAGATAAAGGAGGGGAGCAGGTGGAGGAGGGTTGGTGCGGTGGTTGGAGGCAGGGTGGAGTGGAGGACCACAGCTCATGCACTTCTCGTGCACGAAGAAGACGACAACAGGAGAGGCTCCTCTCACGAAGGGGTATGGGCCAGGTGGAGGAGAAAAGAAAGGTGGGCCGGAGGAGCTGGAGAGGTGGGCTGCTAGGAGGAGCAGATGGGCCACGGGGAGAGAGGCCAGAGAGAGAGCCCAGGTTAGGTTAGGCTTTGGATTTTATTAAAACAAAAGGAAGAGGAGGTTTGATATAGGAACCATATGAGAACCATATGAGAGGGGAAACAAAATAATTTGGGTTTATAAAATAATTTTATTTGATAAAAACATGGATGATATGATGCATAATGCATGATGATGCATAAAATAAAAAGAACAAACAAATCTATTAGGGGTACTACCCGGGGCCGTTACAATCGACACCACTAATAAGGAACCTCGCCCCGAGGTTCCACCTCAAGGTACGGGGGAGAGAGGTGAACTATCGGATCTTCTGGCGACGTGTCGATCTCCTCGACAACACTAACAAGAATTGTTGCTGCACTTATATCGGCGACACCACTAACAAGAAGTCATTGTTCCGCTGTTGATGACGCGCTTTCGTCGAGATCCTCCGAAGAACGAACCTATTAGGATAAGGCAAGGATCGTCCAACCCACGTGGAAGCCTAAGACTCAGAAAAACTCAGATAGGAGAGAAGACTCAAAACTCGCATAGGTAAGAGGAGAAAGAATTTAGGTAAGGAGAAAAATCAGAGCTAATCAGAACTATCCAACGAATTTTAGAAAATAGGTTTGACACTAGACACAACAACGTCCGTTGGCAAGGTTATCCTACAGGCTAGACTAGTGGGGTACCGTCAACCTGAGCTCTGATACCAACTTGTGACGCCCCGGAACCGGTACCATGAGGATTCCAGCGAACCCGCCGAAATCCGCACGATATCGATTCTGAGACGCCCTCCGACACGACGTGCGCGAAGAATCACACACGTGATGCCAGAGGAATTAACACGAGCGGTAACATTACAACAGGTTTACAATAGAGCCCACAAGATACATATATTACAACAACGACTCCAACGAGTCAAGATACAAATATACAATACAAAGATCCAAATCATACAGAAGATCGAATGCGTCCGAGTACGGACAAGATACAAATTGGACTAAGAGTCCTGAAGATAACCAATGGCGTCCATAACCCTGCCCAGGCCAAGCCGGAAGGGTAACCTTGCTAACGTCGTCATCTTGTACCTGTCGAAGTCGGGCCATCGGTTGCCGACAAAAGGAAGGAAGCAAAAGAGAAAGGGAAAAGGCGAGAGTAAGTACCAAGGAACGAACTCCGGCACGTACTTAGCGAGACTAGAAATGGCTATGCTCGCCGGGCGAGTATAAATATATATCGCCTGGGGCTATATGGTAGGTTTAGCGGCAGCAAAGCTATAACCAATAGAGACGCGCTACAACATCCGTCTACTCAGAGAAGATAAGAGAGCGCACAAGGTAACAGATAAAATACTACACAAACATAACCCAGCCGATTACACATATCCCCTTCAACAAAGCGAAGAGGCAATGTAAAAGGCACTCAACGGTGGACAAGTTTTTATTAGGTATCGGTTGTAGTAATGCTATATTACTACGCAAGTTATTATCAGATTATTAACAACAAGTATAAGGTGTAAGTTGTTCTATGATCAAGCCATACAATTCCAAGTCGTCCTTAACCGCGGACACGGCTTATCGATAAGATGTACACCCTGCAGGGGTTGCCCAAATGTAACCATACGCATGCTCGAACCCACTTACTACAGGTGGAGTCTCACATCAAGACCGTTCCCAATGCAAGAGAAAGTTTAATGGGAGCCACCCAACTAAGCTACCCGTGACGAAGTTCGGCCGTACTCCGATACGGACCCAGAGGTTTGCGACGGCTTCCAAGGCGGGCACTAACGAACAAAATCTATTAGGGGTACTACCCGGGGCCGTTACATTAGTCGTTTTGGGGGTCGAGAGTTTCAACACGTGTGAGGGGATGTGTGCGTACATTAAAATTTATATAGATCGTGAGAAAGTGAAGTAATTTCATCTTAGATCCCAAAGAGATTTTCAATGCTTTCTAAACGGCCTCAATCGGAGCTTGTTCTTATTCATGTTGTTACTCTTAACTACTTCCCTCTTCTAGATGATGCCTATAATCAATTTCGTCACCGTATCTTCTCTAATGTGACACCAACACCCTATCGTAGACAAGTCACGCACGCGGGCGTCTAGTACCTGGATAGCATCGGGATGAAATAGCCCATGCAAAACCGAACAGTAAAAACAAAAAAAACTTGTTTTTTTGCATACTTGTTTGTTACTTTGGGTTAGTCATTTTGGGGGTCGAGAGTTTCAACACGTGTGAGGGGATGTGTGCGTACACTAAAATTTATATAGATCGTGAGAAAGTGAAGTAATTTCATCTTAGATCCCAAAGAGATTTTCAATGCTTTCTAAACGGCCTCAATCGGAGCTTGTTCTTATTCATGTTGTTACTCTTAACTACTTCCCTCTTCTAGATGATGCCTATAATCAATTTCGTCACCGTATCTTCTCTAATGTGACACCAACACCCTATCGTAGACATCCGTATCAGGGGCGTCTAGGACCTGGATAGCATCGGGATGAAATAGCCCATGCAAAACCGAACAGTAAAAACAAAAAAAAACTTGTGTTTTTTGCATACTTGTTTGTTACTTTGGGTTAGTCATTTTGGGGGTCGAGAGTTTAAACACGTGTGAGGGGATGTGTGCGTACACTAAAATTTATATAGATCGTGAGAAAGTGAAATAATTTCATCTTAGATCCCAAAGAGATTTTCAATGCTTTCTAAACGGCCTCAATCGGAGCTTGTTCTTATTCAAGTTGTTACTCTTAACTACTTCCCTCTTCTAGATGATGCCTATAATCAATTTCGTCACCGTATCTTCTCTAATTTGACACCAACACCCTATCGTAGACATCCGTATCTGGGGCGTCTAGGACCTGGATAGCATCGGGATGCAATATCCCATGCAAAACCGAACCCTAAAAACAAAAAAAACGTTGTTTTTTTGCATACTTGTTTGTTACTTTGGGTTAGTCATTTTGGGGGTCGAGAGTTTCAACACGTGTGAGGGGATGTGTGCGTACACTAAAATTTATATAGATCGTGAGAAAGTGAAGTAATTTCATCTTAGATCCCAAAGAGATTTTCAATGCTTTCTAAACGGCCTCAATCGGAGCTTGTTCTTATTCATGTTGTTACTCTTAACTACTTCCCTCTTCTAGATGATGCCTATAATCAATTTCGTCACCGTATCTTCTCTAATGTGACACCAACACCCTATCGTAGACATCCGTATCTTGGGCGTCTAGGACCTGGATAGCATCGGGATGAAATAACCCATGCAAAACCGAACAGTAAAAACAAAACAAAAACTTGTGTTTTTTGCATACTTGTTTGTTACTTTGGGTTAGTCGTTTTGGGGGTCGAGAGTTTCAACACGTGTGAGGGGATGTGTGCGTACATTAAAATTTATATAGATCGTGAGAAAGTGAAGTAATTTCATCTTAGATCCCAAAGAGATTTTCAATGCTTTCTAAACGGCCTCAATCGGAGCTTGTTCTTATTCATGTTGTTACTCTTAACTACTTCCCTCTTCTAGATGATGCCTATAATAAATTTCGTCACCGTATCTTCTCTAATGTGACACCAACACCCTATCGTAGACATCCGTATCTGGGGTGTCTAGGACCTGGATAGCATCGGGATGAAATAGCCCATGCAAAACCGAACAGTAAAAACAAAAAAACTTGTGTTTTTTGCATACTTGTTTGTTACTTTGGGTTAGTCGTTTTGGGGTCGAGAGTTTCAACACGTGTGAGGGGATGTGTGCGTACATTAAAATTTATATAGATCGTGAGAAAGTGAAGTAATTTCATCTTAGATCCCAAAGAGATTTTCAATGCTTTCTAAACGGCCTCAATCGGAGCTTGTTCTTATTCATGTTGTTACTCTTAACTACTTCCCTCTTCTAGATGATGCCTATAATCAATTTCGTCACCGTATCTTCTCTAATGTGACACCAACACCCTATCGTAGACATCCGTATCAGGGGCGTCTAGGACCTGGATAGCATCGGGATGAAATAGCCCATGCAAAACCGAACAGTAAAAACAAAAAAAAACTTGTGTTTTTTGCATACTTGTTTGTTACCCTATCGTAGACATCCGTATCTGGGGCATCTAGGACCTGGATAGCATTGGGATGAAATAGCCCATGCAAAACCGAACAGTAAAAACAAAAAAAAAACTTGTGTTTTTTGCATACTTGTTTGTTACTTTGGGTTAGTCGTTTTGGGGGTCGAGAGTTTCAACACGTGTGAGGGGATGTGTGCGTACATTAAAATTTATATAGATCGTGAGAAAGTGAAGTAATTTCATCTTAGATCCCAAAGAGATTTTCAATGCTTTCTAAACGGCCTCAATCGGAGCTTGTTCTTATTCATGTTGTTACTCTTAACTACTTCCCTCTTCTAGATGATGCCTATAATCAATTTCGTCACCGTATCTTCTCCTAATGTGACACCAACACCCTATCGTAGACATCCGTATCGGGCGTCTAGGATCTGGATAGCATCGGGATGAAATAGCCCATGCAAAACCGAACAGTAAAAACAAAAAAAACTTGTTTTTTTTTGCATACTTGTTTGTTACTTTGGGTTAGTCATTTTGGGGGTCGAGAGTTTCAACACGTGTGAGGGGATGTGTGCGTACACTAAAATTTATATAGATCGTGAGAAAGTGAAATAATTTCATCTTAGATCCCAAAGAGATTTTCAATGCTTTCTAAACGGCCTCAATCGGAGCTTGTTCTTATTCATGTTGTTACTCTTAACTACTTCCCTCTTCTAGATGATGCCTATAATCAATTTCGTCACCGTATCTTCTCTAATGTGACACCAACACCCTATCATAGACATCCGTATTTGGGCGTCTAGGACCTGGATAGCATCGGGATGAAATAGCCCATGCAAAACCGAACAGTAAAAACAAAAAAAACTTGTGTTTTTTGCATACTTGTTTGTTACTTTGGGTGAGTCATTTTGGGGGTCGAAAGTTTCAACACGTGTGAGGGGATGTGTGCGTACATTAAAATTTATATAGATCGTGAGAAAGTGAAGTAATTTCATCTTAGATCCCAAAGAGATTTTCAATGCTTTCTAAACGGCCTCAATCGGAGCTTGTTCTTATTCATGTTGTTACTCTTAACTACTTCCCTCTTCTAGATGATGCCTATAATCAATTTCGTCACCGTATCTTCTCTCTAATGTGACACCAACACCCTATAAATGTAGACATCCGTATACTGGGCGTCTAGGACCTGGATAGCATCGGGATAGAAATAACCCATGCAAACCGAACGGTAAAACAAAAAAACTTGTGTTTTTTGCATACTTGTTTGTTACTTTGGGTTGAGTCGTTTTGGGGGTCGAGAGTTTCAACACGTGTGAGGGGATGTGTGCGTACATTAAAATTTATATAGATCGTGAGAAAGTGAAGTAATTTCATCTTAGATCCCAAAGAGATTTTTCATTGCTTTCTAATCGGCCTCTATTGGAGCTTGTTCTTATTCATGTTGTTACTCTTAACTACTTCCCTCTTCTAGATGATGCCTATAATCAATTTCGTCACCGTATCTTCTCTAATGTGACACCAACACCCTATCGTAGACATCCCAAAATTATCTTGGGGCGTCTAGGACCTGGATAGCATCGGGATGAAATAACCCATGCAAAACCGAACAGTAAAAACAAAAAAAAAACTTGTGTTTTGCATACTTGTTTGTTACTTTGGGTTAGTCGTTTTGGGGGGTCGAGAGTTTCAACACGTGTGAGGGGATGTGTGCGTACATTAAAATTTATATAGATCATGAGAAAGTGAAGTAATTTCATCTTAGATCCCAAAGAGATTTTCAATGCTTTCTAAACGGCCTCAATCGGAGCTTGTTCTTATTCATGTTGTTACTCTTAACTACTTCCCTCTTCTAGATGATGCCTATAATCAATTTCGTCACCGTATCTTCTCTAATGTGACACCAACACCCTATCGTAGACATCCGTATCTGGGCGTCTAGGACCTGGATAGCATCAGATGAAATAACCCATGCAAAACCGAACAGGTAAAAACAAAAAAAAACTTGTGTTTTTTGCATACTTGTTTGTTACTTTGGGTTAGTCGTTTTGGGGGTCGAGAGTTTCAACACGTGTGAGGGGATGTGTGCGTACATTAAAATTTATATAGATCATGAGAAAGTGAAGTAATTTCATCTTAGATCCCAAAGAGATTTTCAATGCTTTCTAAACGGCCTCAATCGGAGCTTGTTCTTATTCATGTTGTTACTCTTAACTACTTCCCTCTTCTAGATGATGCCTATAATCAATTTCGTCCACCGTATCTTCTCTAATGTGACGCCAACACCCTATACGTAGACATCCGTATACGGGGCATCTAGGACCTGGATAGCATCGGGATGAAATAGCTCATGCAAAACCGAACAGTAAAAACAAAAAAAAACTTGTTTTTTGCATACTTGTTTGTTACTTTGGGTTAGTCGTTTTGGGGGTCGAGAGTTTCAACACGTGTGAGGGGATGTGTGTGTACATTAAAATTTATATAGATCGTGATAAAGTGAAGTAATTTCATCTTAGATCCCAAAGAGATTTTCAATGCTTTCTAAACGGCCTCAATCGGAGCTTGTTCTTATTCATGTTGTTACTCTTAACTACTTCCCTCTTCTAGATGATGCCTAAAATCAATTTCGTCACCGTATCTTCTCTAATGTGACACCAACACCCTATCGTAGACATCCGTATCAGGGGCGTCTAGGACCTGGATAGCATCGGGATGAAATAGCCCATGCAAAACCGAACAGTAAAAACAAAAAAAACTTGTGTTTTTTGCATACTTGTTTGTTACTTTGGGTTAGTCATTTTGAAATTTCGAGAGTTTCAACACGTGTGAGGGGATGTGTGTCACGTACACTAAAATTTATATAGATCGTGAGAAAGTGAAGTAATTTCATCTTAGATCCCAAAGAGATTTTCAATGCTTTCTAAACGGCCTCAATCGGAGCTTGTTCTTATTCATGTTGTTACTCTTAACTACTTCCCTCTTCTAGATGATGCCTATAATCAATTTCGTCACCGTATCTTCTCTAATGTGACACCAACACCCTATCGTAGACATCCGTATCTGGGGCATCTAGGACCTGGATAGCATCGGGATGAAATAGCCCATGCAAAACCGAACAGTAAAAACAAAAAAAACTTGTTTTTTTTGCATACTTGTTTGTTACTTTGGGTTAGTCATTTTGGGGGTCGAGAGTTTCAACACGTGTGAGGGGATGTGTGTGTACACTAAAATTTATATAGATCGTGAGAAAGTGAAGTAATTTCATCTTAGATCCCAAAGATATTTTCAATGCTTTCTAAACGGCCTCAATCGGAGCTTGTTCTTATTCATGTTGTTACTCTTAACTACTACCCTCTTCTAGATGATGCCTATAATCAATTTCATCACCGTATCTTCTCTAATGTGACACCAACACCCTATCGTAGACATCCGTCTCTGGGGCGTCTAGGACCTGGATAGCATCGGGATGAAATAACCCATGCAAAACCGAACAGTAAAAACAAAAAAAAACTTGTGTTTTTTGCATACTTGTTTGTTACTTTGGGTTAGTCGTTTTGGGGGTCGAGAGTTTCAACACGTGTGAGGGGATGTGTGCGTACATTAAAATTTATATAGATCGTGAGAAAGTGAAGTAATTTCATCTTAGATCCCAAAGAGATTTTCAATGCTTTCTAAACGGCCTCAATCGGAGCTTGTTCTTATTCATGTTGTTACTCTTAACTACTTCCCTCTTCTAGATGATGCCTATAATCAATTTCGTCACCGTATCTTCTCTAATGTGACACCAACACCCTATCGTAGACATCTGTATCAGGGGCGTCTAGGACCTGGATAGCATCGGGATGAAATAGCCCATGCAAAACCGAACAGTAAAAACAAAAAAAAACTTGTGTTTTTTGCATACTTGTTTGTTACCCTATCGTAGACATCCGTATCTGGGGCATCTAGGACCTGGATAGCATTGGGATGAAATAGCCCATGCAAAACCGAACAGTAAAAACAAAAAAAAACTTGTGCTTTTTGCATACTTGTTTGTTACTTTGGGTTAGTCGTTTTGGGGGTCGAGAGTTTCAACACGTGTGAGGGGATGTGTGCGTACATTAAAATTTATATAGATCGTGAGAAAGTGAAGTAATTTCATCTTAGATCCCAAAGAGATTTTCAATGCTTTCTAAACGGCCTCAATCGGAGCTTGTTCTTATTCATGTTGTTACTCTTAACTACTTCCCTCTTCTAGATGATGCCTATAATCAATTTCGACACCGTATCTTCTCTAATGTGACACCAACACCCTATCGTGAACATCCGTATCGGGCGTCTAGGACCTGGATAGCATCGGGATGAAATAGCCCATGCAAAACCGAACAGTAAAAACAAAAAAAACTTGTTTTTTTGCATACTTGTTTGTTACTTTGGGTTAGTCATTTTGGGGGTCGAGAGTTTCAACACGTGTGAGGGGATGTGTGCGTACACTAAAATTTATATAGATCGTGAGAAAGTGAAATAATTTCATCTTACATCCCAAAGAGATTTTCAATGCTTTCTAAACGGCCTCAATCGGAGCTTGTTCTTATTCATGTTGTTACTCTTAACTACTTCCCTCTTCTAGATGATGCCTATAATCAATTTCGTCACCGTATCTTCTCTAATGTGACACCAACACCCTATCGTAGACATCCGTATCTCTGGGGCGTCTAGGACCTGGATAAGATCGGGATGAAATAGCCCATGCAAAACCGAACAGTAAAAACCAAAAAAAAACTTGTGTTTTTTGCATACTTGTTTGTTACTTTGGGTTAGTCGTTTTGGGGGGTCGAGAGTTTCAACACGTGTGAGGGGATGTGTGCGTACATTAAAATTTATATAGATCGTGAGAAAGTGAAGTAATTTCATCTTAGATCCCAAAGAGATTTTCAATGCTTTCTAAACGGCCTCAATCGGAGCTTGTTCTTATTCATGTTGTTACTCTTAACTACTTCCCTCTTCTAGATGATGCCTATAATCAATTTCGTCACCGTATCTTCTCTAATGTGACACCAACACCCTATAAGTAGACATCCATTATCTGGGGCGTCTAGGACCTGGATAGCATCGGGATGAAATAACCCATGCAAAACCGAACGGTAAAAACAAAAAAAAAACTTGTGTTTTTTGCATACTTGTTTGTTACTTTGGGTTAGTCGTTTTGGGGGTCGAGAGTTTCAACACGTGTGAGGGGATGTGTGCGTACATTAAAATTTATATAGATCATGAGAAAGTGAAGTAATTTCATCTTAGATCCCAAAGAGATTTTCAATGCTTTCTAAACGGCCTCAATCGGAGCTTGTTCTTATTCATGTTGTTACTCTTAACTACTTCCCTCTTCTAGATGATGCCTATAATCAATTTCGTCACCGTATCTTCTCTAATGTGACACCAACACCCTATCGTAGACATCCGATATACGGGCGTCTAGGACCTGGATAACATCGGGATGAAATAACCCATGCAAAACCGAGCAGTCAAAAACAAAAAAAAAAACTTGTGTTTTGCATACTTGTTTGTTACTTTGGGTTAGTCGTTTGG